>NW_023495060.1:0-36570 GCF_904425465.1 Colossoma macropomum | reverse complement strand
GACCGACAGTCCGGCCCCTACAACTCACACCTTTAGCTAACCCGAAACTACACCTGAAGCTAGTTGTTACAATTAAGCACTAGGTTCTACAAGACAGCCTCGTAACTAGCAGAGTCTAAGATGGAGAAAGTCTCAGCTCCGAGCCTACCTTAGCCAGCGGAAAGACTATATTTCAATCAGAAGACAAGCACACCGAGTCTTCCTGGGAACACCTCCTCAATTTATCAGCCTTGTGACCGACAGTCCGGCCCCTACAACTCACACCTTTAGCTAACCCGAAACTACACCTGAAGCTAGTTGTTACAATTAAGCACTAGGTTCTACAAGACAGCCTCGTAACTAGCAGAGTCTAAGATGGAGAAAGTCTCAGCTCCGAGCCTACCTTAGCCAGCGGAAAGACTATATTTCAATCAGAAGACAAGCACACCGAGTCTTCCTGGGAACACCTCCTCAATTTATCAGCCTTGTGACCGACAGTCCGGCCCCTACAACTCACACCTTTAGCTAACCCGAAACTACACCTGAAGCTAGTTGTTACAATTAAGCACTAGGTTCTACAAGACAGCCTCGTAACTAGCAGAGTCTAAGATGGAGAAAGTCTCAGCTCCGAGCCTACCTTAGCCAGCGGAAAGACTATATTTCAATCAGAAGACAAGCACACCGAGTCTTCCTGGGAACACCTCCTCAATTTATCAGCCTTGTGACCGACAGTCCGGCCCCTACAACTCACACCTTTAGCTAACCCGAAACTACACCTGAAGCTAGTTGTTACAATTAAGCACTAGGTTCTACAAGACAGCCTCGTAACTAGCAGAGTCTAAGATGGAGAAAGTCTCAGCTCCGAGCCTACCTTAGCCAGCGGAAAGACTATATTTCAATCAGAAGACAAGCACACCGAGTCTTCCTGGGAACACCTCCTCAATTTATCAGCCTTGTGACCGACAGTCCGGCCCCTACAACTCACACCTTTAGCTAACCCGAAACTACACCTGAAGCTAGTTGTTACAATTAAGCACTAGGTTCTACAAGACAGCCTCGTAACTAGCAGAGTCTAAGATGGAGAAAGTCTCAGCTCCGAGCCTACCTTAGCCAGCGGAAAGACTATATTTCAATCAGAAGACAAGCACACCGAGTCTTCCTGGGAACACCTCCTCAATTATCAGCCTTGTGACCGACAGTCCGGCCCCTACAACTCACACCTTTAGCTAACCCGAAACTACACCTGAAGCTAGTTGTTACAATTAAGCACTAGGTTCTACAAGACAGCCTCGTAACTAGCAGAGTCTAAGATGGAGAAAGTCTCAGCTCCGAGCCTACCTTAGCCAGCGGAAAGACTATATTTCAATCAGAAGACAAGCACACCGAGTCTTCCTGGGAACACCTCCTCAATTTATCAGCCTTGTGACCGACAGTCCGGCCCCTACAACTCACACCTTTAGCTAACCCGAAACTACACCTGAAGCTAGTTGTTACAATTAAGCACTAGGTTCTACAAGACAGCCTCGTAACTAGCAGAGTCTAAGATGGAGAAAGTCTCAGCTCCGAGCCTACCTTAGCCAGCGGAAAGACTATATTTCAATCAGAAGACAAGCACACCGAGTCTTCCTGGGAACACCTCCTCAATTTATCAGCCTTGTGACCGACAGTCCGGCCCCTACAACTCACACCTTTAGCTAACCCGAAACTACACCTGAAGCTAGTTGTTACAATTAAGCACTAGGTTCTACAAGACAGCCTCGTAACTAGCAGAGTCTAAGATGGAGAAAGTCTCAGCTCCGAGCCTACCTTAGCCAGCGGAAAGACTATATTTCAATCAGAAGACAAGCACACCGAGTCTTCCTGGGAACACCTCCTCAATTTATCAGCCTTGTGACCGACAGTCCGGCCCCTACAACTCACACCTTTAGCTAACCCGAAACTACACCTGAAGCTAGTTGTTACAATTAAGCACTAGGTTCTACAAGACAGCCTCGTAACTAGCAGAGTCTAAGATGGAGAAAGTCTCAGCTCCGAGCCTACCTTAGCCAGCGGAAAGACTATATTTCAATCAGAAGACAAGCACACCGAGTCTTCCTGGGAACACCTCCTCAATTTATCAGCCTTGTGACCGACAGTCCGGCCCCTACAACTCACACCTTTAGCTAACCCGAAACTACACCTGAAGCTAGTTGTTACAATTAAGCACTAGGTTCTACAAGACAGCCTCGTAACTAGCAGAGTCTAAGATGGAGAAAGTCTCAGCTCCGAGCCTACCTTAGCCAGCGGAAAGACTATATTTCAATCAGAAGACAAGCACACCGAGTCTTCCTGGGAACACCTCCTCAATTTATCAGCCTTGTGACCGACAGTCCGGCCCCTACAACTCACACCTTTAGCTAACCCGAAACTACACCTGAAGCTAGTTGTTACAATTAAGCACTAGGTTCTACAAGACAGCCTCGTAACTAGCAGAGTCTAAGATGGAGAAAGTCTCAGCTCCGAGCCTACCTTAGCCAGCGGAAAGACTATATTTCAATCAGAAGACAAGCACACCGAGTCTTCCTGGGAACACCTCCTCAATTTATCAGCCTTGTGACCGACAGTCCGGCCCCTACAACTCACACCTTTAGCTAACCCGAAACTACACCTGAAGCTAGTTGTTACAATTAAGCACTAGGTTCTACAAGACAGCCTCGTAACTAGCAGAGTCTAAGATGGAGAAAGTCTCAGCTCCGAGCCTACCTTAGCCAGCGGAAAGACTATATTTCAATCAGAAGACAAGCACACCGAGTCTTCCTGGGAACACCTCCTCAATTTATCAGCCTTGTGACCGACAGTCCGGCCCTACAACTCACACCTTTAGCTAACCCGAAACTACACCTGAAGCTAGTTGTTACAATTAAGCACTAGGTTCTACAAGACAGCCTCGTAACTAGCAGAGTCTAAGATGGAGAAAGTCTCAGCTCCGAGCCTACCTTAGCCAGCGGAAAGACTATATTTCAATCAGAAGACAAGCACACCGAGTCTTCCTGGGAACACCTCCTCAATTTATCAGCCTTGTGACCGACAGTCCGGCCCCTACAACTCACACCTTTAGCTAACCCGAAACTACACCTGAAGCTAGTTGTTACAATTAAGCACTAGGTTCTACAAGACAGCCTCGTAACTAGCAGAGTCTAAGATGGAGAAAGTCTCAGCTCCGAGCCTACCTTAGCCAGCGGAAAGACTATATTTCAATCAGAAGACAAGCACACCGAGTCTTCCTGGGAACACCTCCTCAATTTATCAGCCTTGTGACCGACAGTCCGGCCCCTACAACTCACACCTTTAGCTAACCCGAAACTACACCTGAAGCTAGTTGTTACAATTAAGCACTAGGTTCTACAAGACAGCCTCGTAACTAGCAGAGTCTAAGATGGAGAAAGTCTCAGCTCCGAGCCTACCTTAGCCAGCGGAAAGACTATATTTCAATCAGAAGACAAGCACACCGAGTCTTCCTGGGAACACCTCCTCAATTTATCAGCCTTGTGACCGACAGTCCGGCCCCTACAACTCACACCTTTAGCTAACCCGAAACTACACCTGAAGCTAGTTGTTACAATTAAGCACTAGGTTCTACAAGACAGCCTCGTAACTAGCAGAGTCTAAGATGGAGAAAGTCTCAGCTCCGAGCCTACCTTAGCCAGCGGAAAGACTATATTTCAATCAGAAGACAAGCACACCGAGTCTTCCTGGGAACACCTCCTCAATTTATCAGCCTTGTGACCGACAGTCCGGCCCCTACAACTCACACCTTTAGCTAACCCGAAACTACACCTGAAGCTAGTTGTTACAATTAAGCACTAGGTTCTACAAGACAGCCTCGTAACTAGCAGAGTCTAAGATGGAGAAAGTCTCAGCTCCGAGCCTACCTTAGCCAGCGGAAAGACTATATTTCAATCAGAAGACAAGCACACCGAGTCTTCCTGGGAACACCTCCTCAATTTATCAGCCTTGTGACCGACAGTCCGGCCCCTACAACTCACACCTTTAGCTAACCCGAAACTACACCTGAAGCTAGTTGTTACAATTAAGCACTAGGTTCTACAAGACAGCCTCGTAACTAGCAGAGTCTAAGATGGAGAAAGTCTCAGCTCCGAGCCTACCTTAGCCAGCGGAAAGACTATATTTCAATCAGAAGACAAGCACACCGAGTCTTCCTGGGAACACCTCCTCAATTTATCAGCCTTGTGACCGACAGTCCGGCCCCTACAACTCACACCTTTAGCTAACCCGAAACTACACCTGAAGCTAGTTGTTACAATTAAGCACTAGGTTCTACAAGACAGCCTCGTAACTAGCAGAGTCTAAGATGGAGAAAGTCTCAGCTCCGAGCCTACCTTAGCCAGCGGAAAGACTATATTTCAATCAGAAGACAAGCACACCGAGTCTTCCTGGGAACACCTCCTCAATTTATCAGCCTTGTGACCGACAGTCCGGCCCCTACAACTCACACCTTTAGCTAACCCGAAACTACACCTGAAGCTAGTTGTTACAATTAAGCACTAGGTTCTACAAGACAGCCTCGTAACTAGCAGAGTCTAAGATGGAGAAAGTCTCAGCTCCGAGCCTACCTTAGCCAGCGGAAAGACTATATTTCAATCAGAAGACAAGCACACCGAGTCTTCCTGGGAACACCTCCTCAATTTATCAGCCTTGTGACCGACAGTCCGGCCCCTACAACTCACACCTTTAGCTAACCCGAAACTACACCTGAAGCTAGTTGTTACAATTAAGCACTAGGTTCTACAAGACAGCCTCGTAACTAGCAGAGTCTAAGATGGAGAAAGTCTCAGCTCCGAGCCTACCTTAGCCAGCAGAAAGACTATATTTCAATCAGAAGACAAGCACACCGAGTCTTCCTGGGAACACCTCCTCAATTTATCAGCCTTGTGACCGACAGTCCGGCCCCTACAACTCACACCTTTAGCTAACCCGAAACTACACCTGAAGCTAGTTGTTACAATTAAGCACTAGGTTCTACAAGACAGCCTCGTAACTAGCAGAGTCTAAGATGGAGAAAGTCTCAGCTCCGAGCCTACCTTAGCCAGCAGAAAGACTATATTTCAATCAGAAGACAAGCACACCGAGTCTTCCTGGGAACACCTCCTCAATTTATCAGCCTTGTGACCGACAGTCCGGCCCCTACAACTCACACCTTTAGCTAACCCGAAACTACACCTGAAGCTAGTTGTTACAATTAAGCACTAGGTTCTACAAGACAGCCTCGTAACTAGCAGAGTCTAAGATGGAGAAAGTCTCAGCTCCGAGCCTACCTTAGCCAGCAGAAAGACTATATTTCAATCAGAAGACAAGCACACCGAGTCTTCCTGGGAACACCTCCTCAATTTATCAGCCTTGTGACCGACAGTCCGGCCCCTACAACTCACACCTTTAGCTAACCCGAAACTACACCTGAAGCTAGTTGTTACAATTAAGCACTAGGTTCTACAAGACAGCCTCGTAACTAGCAGAGTCTAAGATGGAGAAAGTCTCAGCTCCGAGCCTACCTTAGCCAGCAGAAAGACTATATTTCAATCAGAAGACAAGCACACCGAGTCTTCCTGGGAACACCTCCTCAATTTATCAGCCTTGTGACCGACAGTCCGGCCCCTACAACTCACACCTTTAGCTAACCCGAAACTACACCTGAAGCTAGTTGTTACAATTAAGCACTAGGTTCTACAAGACAGCCTCGTAACTAGCAGAGTCTAAGATGGAGAAAGTCTCAGCTCCGAGCCTACCTTAGCCAGCAGAAAGACTATATTTCAATCAGAAGACAAGCACACCGAGCCTTCCTGGGAACACCTCCTCAATTTATCAGCCTTGTGACCGACAGTCCGGCCCCTACAACTCACACCTTTAGCTAACCCGAAACTACACCTGAAGCTAGTTGTTACAATTAAGCACTAGGTTCTACAAGACAGCCTTGTAACTAGCAGAGTCTAAGATGGAGAAAGTCACAGCTCCGAGCCTACCTTAGCCAGCAGAAAGACTATATTTCAATCAGAAGACAAGCACACCGAGTCTTCCTGGGAACACCTCCTCAATTTATCAGCCTTGTGACCGACAGTCCGGCCCCTACAACTCACTCCTAGCAAGGAAGCATGGTCTCCCATCCAGGAAAAGACCAGGCCCAGCCTTGCTTAGCTTCATAGGTCAATTAAGCCTAAGATACCTCAGCACCAAGGAATCACTGGCTGAGTTAGGCATCCAGTATTGGCCATTTAAAGTATCCCAGCACTCTATTAGGACTCAATGGAGGCTGACTTTTTTAAAGTTCTTCATTTTGAATCTAATTATTTTTATTTAATAATAAAGGTTAGGTTCAAAACCTGATTGCAACTTCAAAAGTCAGTTAGTTTTCAGTACAATCCCTGACCACATGACTTAGTTACTGACATGAGACCAAACCAAGGGTTCTCATAGATTTGTATACACTGGCTGAAGCTGGAAGCCAATACAGGTCTTGTAAAGTAATTCAGTAGAATGTATAACCAAAGACATGCAGACTTCCTATTTGCTGTCTTAAGCCTTGTGCCTAGTCACACAGTATGAACTTCTTTTAACTGTATCCATAGGTTAGTTTTGAAATTAAGGTTTGGTTAAAAAGCTTTGAACTCCTAGCAAGGCAGCATGGTCTCCCATCCAGGAAAAGACCTGGCCCAGCCTTGCTTAGCTTCATAGGTCAATTAAGCCTAAGATACCTCAGCACCAAGGAATCACTGGCTGTGCTTGGCATCCAGTATTGGCCATTTAAAGTATCTCAGAACTCTATTAGGACTCAATGGAGGCTGACTTTTTTAAAGTTCTTCATTTTGAATCTAATTATTTTTATTTAATAATAAAGGTTAGGTTCAAAACCTGATTGCAACTTCAAAAGTCAGTTAGTTTTCAGTACAATCCCTGACCACATGACTTAGTTACTGACATGAGACCAAACCAAGGGTTCTCATAGATTTGTATATACTGGCTGAAGCTGGAAGCCAATACAGGTCTTGTAAAGTAATTCAGTAGAATGTATAACCAAAGACATGCAGACTTCCTATTTGCTGTCTTAAGCCTTGTGCCTAGTCACACAGTATGAACTTCTTTTCACTGTATCGATAGTGGAGTTTTGAAATTAAGGTTTGGTTAAAAAGCTTTGAACTCCTAGCAAGGCAGCATGGTCTCCCATCCAGGAAAAGACCAGGCCCAGCCTTGCTTAGCTTCATAGGTCAATAACACCTAAGCTACCTTAGCTCCAAGGAATCACTGGCTGAGCTTGGCATCCAGTATTGGCCATTTAAAGTATCCCAGCACTCTATTAGGACTCAATGGAGGCTGACTTTTTTAAAGTTCTTCATTTTGAATCTAATTATTTTTATTTAATAATAAAGGTTAGGTTCAAAACCTGATTGCAACTTCAAAAGTCAGTTAGTTTTCAGTACAATCCCTGACCACATGACTTAGTTACTGACATGAGACCAAACCAAGGGTTCTCATAGATTTGTATATACTGGCTGAAGCTGGAAGCCAATACAGGTCTTGTAAAGTAATTCAGTAGAATGTATAACCAAAGACATGCAGACTTCCTATTTGCTGTCTTAAGCCTTGTGCCTAGTCACACAGTATGAACTTCTTTTCACTGTATCGATAGTGGAGTTTTGAAATTAAGGTTTGGTTAAAAAGCTTTGAACTCCTAGCAAGGCAGCATGGTCTCCCATCCAGGAAAAGACCAGGCCCAGCCTTGCTTAGCTTCATAGGTCAATTAAGCCTAAGAGACCTCAGCACCAAGGAATCACTGGCTGAGCTTGGCATCCAGTATTGGCCATTTAAAGTATCCCAGCACTCTATTAGGACTCAATGGAGGCTGACTTTTTTAAAGTTCTTCATTTTGAATCTAATTATTTTTATTTACTAATAAAGGTTAGGTTCAAAACCTGATTGCAACTTCAAAAGTCAGTTAGTTTTCAGTACAATCCCTGACCACATGACTTAGTTACTGACATGAGACCAAACCAAGGGTTCTCATAGATTTGTATATACTGGCTGAAGCTGGAAGCCAATACAGGTCTTGTAAAGTAATTCAGTAGAATGTATAACCAAAGACATGCAGACTTCCTATTTGCTGTCTTAAGCCTTGTGCCTAGTCACACAGTATGAACTTCTTTTAACTGTATCGATAGTGGAGTTTTGAAATTAAGGTTTGGTTAAAAAGCTTTGAACTCCTAGCAAGGCAGCATGGTCTCCCATCCAGGAAAGGACCAGGCTCAGCCTTGCTTAGCTTCATAGGTCAATTACGCCTAAGCTACCTTAGCTCCAAGGAATCACTGGCTGAGTTTGGCATCCAGTATTGGCCATTTAAAGTATCCCAGCACTCTATTAGGACTCAATGGAGGCTGACTTTTTTAAAGTTCTTCATTTTGAATCTAATTATTTTTATTTAATAATAAAGGTTAGGTTCAAAACCTGATTGCAACTTCAAAAGTCAGTTAGTTTTCAGTACAATCCCTGACCACATGACTTAGTTACTGACATGAGACCAAACCAAGGGTTCTCATAGATTTGTATATACTGGCTGAAGCTGGAAGCCAATACAGGTCTTGTAAAGTAATTCAGTAGAATGTATAACCAAAGACATGCAGACTTCTTATTTGCTGTCTTAAGCCTTGTGCCTAGTCACACAGTATGAACTTCTTTTAACTGTATCCATAGTGGAGTTTTGAAATTAAGGTTTGGTTAAAAAGCTTTGAACTCCTAGCAAGGCAGCATGGTCTCCCATCCAGGAAAAGACCAGGCCCAGCCTTGCTTAGCTTCATAGGTCAATAACACCTAAGCTACCTTAGCTCCAAGGAATCACTGGCTGAGCTTGGCATCCAGTATTGGCCATTTAAAGTATCCCAGCACTCTATTAGGACTCAATGGAGGCTGACTTTTTTAAAGTTCTTCATTTTGAATCTAATTATTTTTATTTAATAATAAAGGTTAGGTTCAAAACCTGATTGCAACTTCAAAAGTCAGTTAGTTTTCAGTACAATCCCTGACCACATGACTTAGTTACTGACATGAGACCAAACCAAGGGTTCTCATAGATTTGTATATACTGGCTGAAGCTGGAAGCCAATACAGGTCTTGTAAAGTAATTCAGTAGAATGTTTGACCAAAGACATGCAGACTTCCTATTTGCTGTCTTAAGCCTTGTGCCTAGTCACACAGTATGAACTTCTTTTAACTGTATCCATAGTGGAGTTTTGAAATTAAGGTTTGGTTAAAAAGCTTTGAACTCCTAGCAAGGCAGCATGGTCTCCCATCCAGGAAAAGACCAGGCCCAGCCTTGCTTAGCTTCATAGGTCAATTAAGCCTAAGATACCTCAGCACCAAGGAATCCCTGGCTGAGCTTTGGCATCCAGTATTGGCCATTTAAAGTATCCCAGCACTCTATTAGGACTCAATGGAGGCTGACTTTTTTAAAGTTCTTCATTTTGAATCTAATTATTTTTATTTAATAATAAAGGTTAGGTTCAAAACCTGATTGCAACTTCAAAAGTCAGTTAGTTTTCAGTACAATCCCTGACCACATGACTTAGTTACTGACATGAGACCAAACCAAGGGTTCTCATAGATTTGTATATACTGGCTGAAGCTGGAAGCCAATACAGGTCTTGTAAAGTAATTCAGTAGAATGTTTGACCAAAGACATGCAGACTTCCTATTTGCTGTCTTAAGCCTTGTGCCTAGTCACACAGTATGAACTTCTTTTAACTGTATCCATAGTGGAGTTTTGAAATTAAGGTTTGGTTAAAAAGCTTTGAACTCCTAGCAAGGCAGCATGGTCTCCCATCCAGGAAAAGACCAGGCCCAGCCTTGATTAGCTTCATAGGTCAATTAAGCCTAAGATACCTCAGCACCAAGGAATCACTGGCTGAGTTTGGCATCCAGTATTGGCCATTTAAAGTATCCCAGCACTCTATTAGGACTCAATGGAGGCTGACTTTTTTAAAGTTCTTCATTTTGAATCTAATTATTTTTATTTAATAATAAAGGTTAGGTTCAAAACCTGATTGCAACTTCAAAAGTCAGTTAGTTTTCAGTACAATCCCTAACCACATGACTTAGTTACGGACATGAGACCAATTAATTGACCTATGAAGCTAAGCAAGGCTGGGTCTGGTCTTTTCCTGGATGGGAGACCATGCTGCCTTGCTAGGAGTTCAAAGCTTTTTAACCAAACCTTAATTTCAAAACTCCACTATGGATACAGTTAAAAGAAGTTCATACTGTGTGACTAGGCACAAGGCTTAAGACAGCAAATAGGAAGTCTGCATGTCTTTGGTTATACATTCTACTGAATTACTTTACAAGACCTGTATTGGCTTCCAGCTTCAGCCAGTATATACAAATCTATGAGAACCCTTGGTTTGGTCTCATGTCAGTAACTAAGTCATGTGGTCAGGGATTGTACTGAAAACTAACTGACTTTTGAAGTTGCAATCAGGTTTTGAACCTAACCTTTATTATTAAATAAAAATAATTAGATTCAAAATGAAGAACTTTAAAAAAGTCAGCCTCCATTGAGTCCTAATAGAGTGCTGAGATACTTTAAATGGCCAATACTGGATGCCAAGCTCAGCCAGTGATTCCTTGGTGCTGAGGTATCTTAGGCTTAATTGACCTATGAAGCTAAGCAAGGCTGGGCCTGGTCTTTTCCTGGATGGGAGACCATGCTGCCTTGCTAGGAGTTCAAAGCTTTTTAACCAAACCTTAATTTCAAAACTCCACTATCGATACAGTGAAAAGAAGTTCATACTGTGTGACTAGGCACAAGGCTTAAGACAGCAAATAGGAAGTCTGCATGTCTTTGGTTATACATTCTACTGAATTACTTTACAAGACCTGTATTGGCTTCCAGCTTCAGCCAGTATATACAAATCTATGAGAACCCTTGGTTTGGTCTCATGTCAGTAACTAAGTCATGTGGTCAGGGATTGTACTGAAAACTAACTGACTTTTGAAGTTGCAATCAGGTTTTGAACCTAACCTTTATTATTAAATAAAAATAATTAGATTCAAAATGAAGAACTTTAAAAAAGTCAGCCTCCATTGAGTCCTAATAGAGTGCTGAGATACTTTAAATGGCCAATACTGGATGCCAAGCTCAGCCAGTGATTCCTTGGTGCTGAGGTATCTTAGGCTTAATTGACCTATGAAGCTAAGCAAGGCTGGGCCAGGTCTTTTCCTGGATGGGAGACCATGCTGCCTTGCTAGGAGTTCAAAGCTTTTTAACCAAACCTTAATTTCAAAACTAACCTATGGATACAGTGAAAAGAAGTTCATACTGTGTGACTAGGCACAAGGCTTAAGACAGCAAATAGGAAGTCTGCATGTCTTTGGTTATACATTCTACTGAATTACTTTACAAGACCTGCATTGGCTTCCAGCTTCAGCCAGTATATACAAATCTATGAGAACCCTTGGTTTGGTCTCATGTCAGTAACTAAGTCATGTGGTCAGGGATTGTACTGAAAACTAACTGACTTTTGAAGTT
Organism: Colossoma macropomum; assembly: GCF_904425465.1. NCBI lineage: Eukaryota > Metazoa > Chordata > Actinopteri > Characiformes > Serrasalmidae > Colossoma > Colossoma macropomum. Next base: position 25,025 of record NW_023495060.1, on the reverse strand, counting down.
GCAATCAGGTTTTGAACCTAACCTTTATTATTAAATAAAAATAATTAGATTCAAAATGAAGAACTTTAAAAAAGTCAGCCTCCATTGAGTCCTAATAGAGTGCTGGGATACTTTAAATGGCCAATACTGGATGCCAAGCTCAGCCAGTGATTCCTTGGTGCTGAGGTATCTTAGGCTTAATTGACCTATGAAGCTAAGCAAGGCTGGGCCTGGTCTTTTCCTGGATGGGAGACCATGCTGCCTTGCTAGGAGTTCAAAGCTTTTTAACCAAACCTTAATTTCAAAACTCCACTATCGATACAGTGAAAAGAAGTTCATACTGTGTGACTAGGCACAAGGCTTAAGACAGCAAATAGGAAGTCTGCATGTCTTTGGTTATACATTCTACTGAATTACTTTACAAGACCTGCATTGGCTTCCAGCTTCAGCCAGTATATACAAATCTATGAGAACCCTTGGTTTGGTCTCATGTCAGTAACTAAGTCATGTGGTCAGGGATTGTACTGAAAACTAACTGACTTTTGAAGTTGCAATCAGGTTTTGAACCTAACCTTTATTATTAAATAAAAATAATTAGATTCAAAATGAAGAACTTTAAAAAAGTCAGCCTCCATTGAGTCCTAATAGAGTGCTGGGATACTTTAAATGGCCAATACTGGATGCCAAGCTCAGCCAGTGATTCCTTGGTGCTGAGGTATCTTAGGCTTAATTGACCTATGAAGCTAAGCAAGGCTGGGCCAGGTCTTTTCCTGGATGGGAGACCATGCTGCCTTGCTAGGAGTTCAAAGCTTTTTAACCAAACCTTAATTTCAAAACTCCACTATCGATACAGTGAAAAGAAGTTCATACTGTGTGACTAGGCACAAGGCTTAAGACAGCAAATAGGAAGTCTGCATGTCTTTGGTTATACATTCTACTGAATTACTTTACAAGACCTGTATTGGCTTCCAGCTTCAGCCAGTATATACAAATCTATGAGAACCCTTGGTTTGGTCTCATGTCAGTAACTAAGTCATGTGGTCAGGGATTGTACTGAAAACTAACTGACTTTTGAAGTTGCAATCAGGTTTTGAACCTAACCTTTATTATTAAATAAAAATAATTAGATTCAAAATGAAGAACTTTAAAAAAGTCAGCCTCCATTGAGTCCTAATAGAGTGCTGGGATACTTTAAATGGCCAATACTGGATGCCAAACACAGCCAGTGATTCCTTGGTGCTGAGGTCTCTTAGGCTTAATTGACCTATGAAGCTAAGCAAGGCTGGGCCAGGTCTTTTCCTGGATGGGAGACCATGCTGCCTTGCTAGGAGTTCAAAGCTTTTTAACCAAACCTTAATTTCAAAACTCCACTATCGATACAGTGAAAAGAAGTTCATACTGTGTGACTAGGCACAAGGCTTAAGACAGCAAATAGGAAGTCTGCATGTCTTTGGTTATACATTCTACTGAATTACTTTACAAGACCTGTATTGGCTTCCAGCTTCAGCCAGTATATACAAATCTATGAGAACCCTTGGTTTGGTCTCATGTCAGTAACTAAGTCATGTGGTCAGGGATTGTACTGAAAACTAACTGACTTTTGAAGTTGCAATCAGGTTTTGAACCTAACCTTTATTATTAAATAAAAATAATTAGATTCAAAATGAAGAACTTTAAAAAAGTCAGCCTCCATTGAGTCCTAATAGAGTGCTGGGATACTTTAAATGGCCAATACTGGATGCCAAACTCAGCCAGTGATTCCTTGGTGCTGAGGTATCTTAGGCTTAATTGACCTATGAAGCTAAGCAAGGCTGGGCCTGGTCTTTTCCTGGATGGGAGACCATGCTGCCTTGCTAGGAGTTCAAAGCTTTTTAACCAAACCTTAATTTCAAAACTAACCTATGGATACAGTGAAAAGAAGTTCATACTGTGTGACTAGGCACAAGGCTTAAGACAGCAAATAGGAAGTCTGCATGTCTTTGGTTATACATTCTACTGAATTACTTTACAAGACCTGTATTGGCTTCCAGCTTCAGCCAGTATATACAAATCTATGAGAACCCTTGGTTTGGTCTCATGTCAGTAACTAAGTCATGTGGTCAGGGATTGTACTGAAAACTAACTGACTTTTGAAGTTGCAATCAGGTTTTGAACCTAACCTTTATTATTAAATAAAAATAATTAGATTCAAAATGAAGAACTTTAAAAAAGTCAGCCTCCATTGAGTCCTAATAGAGTGCTGGGATACTTTAAATGGCCAATACTGGATGCCAAGCACAGCCAGTGATTCCTTGGTGCTGAGGTATCTTAGGCTTAATTGACCTATGAAGCTAAGCAAGGCTGGGCCAGGTCTTTTCCTGGATGGGAGACCATGCTGCCTTGCTAGGAGTTCAAAGCTTTTTAACCAAACCTTAATTTCAAAACTCCACTATCGATACAGTGAAAAGAAGTTCATACTGTGTGACTAGGCACAAGGCTTAAGACAGCAAATAGGAAGTCTGCATGTCTTTGGTTATACATTCTACTGAATTACTTTACAAGACCTGTATTGGCTTCCAGCTTCAGCCAGTATATACAAATCTATGAGAACCCTTGGTTTGGTCTCATGTCAGTAACTAAGTCATGTGGTCAGGGATTGTACTGAAAACTAACTGACTTTTGAAGTTGCAATCAGGTTTTGAACCTAACCTTTATTATTAAATAAAAATAATTAGATTCAAAATGAAGAACTTTAAAAAAGTCAGCCTCCATTGAGTCCTAATAGAGTGCTGAGATACTTTAAATGGCCAATACTGGATGCCAAGCACAGCCAGTGATTCCTTGGTGCTGAGGTATCTTAGGCTTAATTGACCTATGAAGCTAAGCAAGGCTGGGCCAGGTCTTTTCCTGGATGGGAGACCATGCTGCCTTGCTAGGAGTTCAAAGCTTTTTAACCAAACCTTAATTTCAAAACTCCACTATCGATACAGTGAAAAGAAGTTCATACTGTGTGACTAGGCACAAGGCTTAAGACAGCAAATAGGAAGTCTGCATGTCTTTGGTTATACATTCTACTGAATTACTTTACAAGACCTGTATTGGCTTCCAGCTTCAGCCAGTATATACAAATCTATGAGAACCCTTGGTTTGGTCTCATGTCAGTAACTAAGTCATGTGGTCAGGGATTGTACTGAAAACTAACTGACTTTTGAAGTTGCAATCAGGTTTTGAACCTAACCTTTATTATTAAATAAAAATAATTAGATTCAAAATGAAGAACTTTAAAAAAGTCAGCCTCCATTGAGTCCTAATAGAGTGCTGGGATACTTTAAATGGCCAATACTGGATACCAAGCTCAGCCAGTGATTCCTTGGTGCTGAGGTGTCTTAGGCTTAATTGACCTATGAAGCTAAGCAAGGCTGGGCCTGGTCTTTTCCTGGATGGGAGACCATGCTGCCTTGCTAGGAGTTCAAAGCTTTTTAACCAAACCTTAATTTCAAAACTAACCTATGGATACAGTGAAAAGAAGTTCATACTGTGTGACTAGGCACAAGGCTTAAGACAGCAAATAGGAAGTCTGCATGTCTTTGGTTATACATTCTACTGAATTACTTTACAAGACCTGTATTGGCTTCCAGCTTCAGCCAGTATATACAAATCTATGAGAACCCTTGGTTTGGTCTCATGTCAGTAACTAAGTCATGTGGTCAGGGATTGTACTGAAAACTAACTGACTTTTGAAGTTGCAATCAGGTTTTGAACCTAACCTTTATTATTAAATAAAAATAATTAGATTCAAAATGAAGAACTTTAAAAAAGTCAGCCTCCATTGAGTCCTAATAGAGTGCTGAGATACTTTAAATGGCCAATACTGGATGCCAAACACAGCCAGTGATTCCTTGGTGCTGAGGTATCTTAGGCTGAATTGACCTATGAAGCTAAGCAAGGCTGGGCCAGGGCTTTTCCTGGATGGGTGACCATGCTGCCTTGCTAGGAGCTCAAAGCTTTTTAACCAAACCTTAATTTCAAAACTAACCTATGGATACAGTGAAAAGAAGTTCATACTGTGTGACTAGGCACAAGGCTTAAGACAGCAAATAGGAAGTCTGCATGTCTTTGGTTATACATTCTACTGAATTACTTTACAAGACCTGTATTGGCTTCCAGCTTCAGCCAGTATATACAAATCTATGAGAACCCTTGGTTTGGTCTCATGTCAGTAACTAAGTCATGTGGTCAGGGATTGTACTGAAAACTAACTGACATTAGAAGTTGCGGTCAGGTTTTGAACCCTAACCTTTATTTTGAAATAAAAATAATTAGATTCAAAATGAAGAACTTTAAAAAAGTCAGCCTCCATTGAGTCCTAATAGAGTGCTGGGATACTTTAAATGGCCAATACTGGATGCCAAGCTCAGCCAGTGATTCCTTGGTGCTGAGGTATCTTAGGCTCAATTGACCTATGAAGCTAAGCAAGGCTGGGCCAGGTCTTTTCCTGGATGGGAGACCATGCTGCCTTGCTAGGAGTTCAAAGCTTTTTAACCAAACCTTAATTTCAAAACTCCACTATCGATACAGTGAAAAGAAGTTCATACTGTGTGACTAGGCACAAGGCTTAAGACAGCAAATAGGAAGTCTGCATGTCTTTGGTTATACATTCTACTGAATTACTTTACAAGACCTGTATTGGCTTCCAGCTTCAGCCAGTATATACAAATCTATGAGAACCCTTGGTTTGGTCTCATGTCAGTAACTAAGTCATGTGGTCAGGGATTGTACTGAAAACTAACTGACTTTTGAAGTTGCAATCAGGTTTTGAACCTAACCTTTATTATTAAATAAAAATAATTAGATTCAAAATGAAGAACTTTAAAAAAGTCAGCCTCCATTGAGTCCTAATAGAGTGCTGGGATACTTTAAATGGCCAATACTGGATGCCAAAGCACAGCCAGTGATTCCTTGGTGCTGAGGTATCTTAGGCTTAATTGACCTATGAAGCTAAGCAAGGCTGGGCCAGGTCTTTTCCTGGATGGGAGACCATGCTGCCTTGCTAGGAGTTCAAAGCTTTTTAACCAAACCTTAATTTCAAAACTCCACTATCGATACAGTTCAAAGAAGTTCATACTGTGTGACTAGGCACAAGGCTTAAGACAGCAAATAGGAAGTCTGCATGTCTTTGGTTATACATTCTACTGAATTACTTTACAAGACCTGTATTGGCTTCCAGCTTCAGCCAGTATATACAAATCTATGAGAACCCTTGGTTTGGTCTCATGTCAGTAACTAAGTCATGTGGTCAGGGATTGTACTGAAAACTAACTGACTTTTGAAGTTGCAATCAGGTTTTGAACCTAACCTTTATTATTAAATAAAAATAATTAGATTCAAAATGAAGAACTTTAAAAAAGTCAGCCTCCATTGAGTCCTAATAGAGTGCTGGGATACTTTAAATGGCCAATACTGGATGCCAAACTCAGCCAGTGATTCCTTGGTGCTGAGGTATCTTAGGCTTAATAGACCTATGAAGCTAAGCAAGGCTGGGCCAGGTCTTTTCCTGGATGGGAGACCATGCTGCCTTGCTAGGAGTTCAAAGCTTTTTAACCAAACCTTAATTTCAAAACTCCACTATCGATACAGTGAAAAGAAGTTCATACTGTGTGACTAGGCACAAGGCTTAAGACAGCAAATAGGAAGTCTGCATGTCTTTGGTTATACATTCTACTGAATTACTTTACAAGACCTGTATTGGCTTCCAGCTTCAGCCAGTATATACAAATCTAAGAGAACCCTTGGTTTGGTCTCATGTCAGTAACTAAGTCATGTGGTCAGGGATTGTACTGAAAACTAACTGACTTTTGAAGTTGCAATCAGGTTTTGAACCTAACCTTTATTATTAAATAAAAATAATTAGATTCAAAATGAAGAACTTTAAAAAAGTCAGCCTCCATTGAGTCCTAATAGAGTGCTGGGATACTTTAAATGGCCAATACTGGATGCCAAACACAACCAGTGATTCCTTGGTGCTGCGGTCTCTTAGGCTTAATTGACCTATGAAGCAAAGCAAGGCTGGGCCAGGTCTTTTCCTGGATGGGAGACCATGCTGCCTTGCTAGGAGTTCAAAGCTTTTTAACCAAACCTTAATTTCAAAACTCCACTATCGATACAGTGAAAAGAAGTTCATACTGTGTGACTAGGCACAAGGCTTAAGACAGCAAATAGGAAGTCTGCATGTCTTTGGTTATACATTCTACTGAATTACTTTACAAGACCTGTATTGGCTTCCAGCTTCAGCCAGTATATACAAATCTATGAGAACCCTTGGTTTGGTCTCATGTCAGTAACTAAGCCATGTGGTCAGGGCTTGTATTGAAAACTAACTGACATTTAGAAGTTGCAATCAGGTTTTGAACCCTAACCTTTATTGTGAAATTAAAATAATTAGATTCAAAATGAAGAACTTTAAAAAAGTCAGCCTCCATTGAGTCCTAATAGAGTGCTGGGATACTTTAAATGGCCAATACTGGATGCCGAACACAACCAGTGATTCCTTGGTGCTGAGGTCTCTTAGGCTTAATTGACCTATGAAGCTAAGCAAGGCTGGGCCAGGTCTTTTCCTGGATGGGAGACCATGCTGCCTTGCTAGGAGTTCAAAGCTTTTTAACCAAACCTTAATTTCAAAACTCCACTATCGATACAGTGAAAAGAAGTTCATACTGTGTGACTAGGCACAAGGCTTAAGACAGCAAATAGGAAGTCTGCATGTCTTTGGTTATACATTCTACTGAATTACTTTACAAGACCTGTATTGGCTTCCAGCTTCAGCCAGTATATACAAATCTATGAGAACCCTTGGTTTGGTCTCATGTCAGTAACTAAGTCATGTGGTCAGGGATTGTACTGAAAACTAACTGACTTTTGAAGTTGCAATCAGGTTTTCAACCTAACCTTTATTATTAAATAAAAATAATTAGATTCAAAATGAAGAACTTTAAAAAAGTCAGCCTCCATTGAGTCCTAATAGAGTGCTGGGATACTTTAAATGGCCAATACTGGATGCCAAGCTCAGCCAGTGATTCCTTGGTGCTGAGGTATCTTAGGCTTAATTGACCTATGAAGCTAAGCAAGGCTGGGCCAGGTCTTTTCCTGGATGGGAGACCATGCTGCCTTGCTAGGAGTTCAAAGCTTTTTAACCAAACCTTAATTTCAAAACTCCACTATCGATACAGTTAAAAGAAGTTCATACTGTGTGACTAGGCACAAGGCTTAAGACAGCAAATAGGAAGTCTGCATGTCTTTGGTTATACATTCTACTGATTTACTTTACAAGACCTGTATTGGCTTCCAGCTTCAGCCAGTATATACAAATCTATGAGAACCCTTGGTTTGGTCTCATGTCAGTAACTAAGTCATGTGGTCAGGGATTGTACTGAAAACTAACTGACTTTTGAAGTTGCAATCAGGTTTTGAACCTAACCTTTATTATTAAATAAAAATAATTAGATTCAAAATGAAGAACTTTAAAAAAGTCAGCCTCCATTGAGTCCTAATAGAGTGCTGGGATACTTTAAATGGCCAATACTGGATGCCAAACTCAGCCAGTGATTCCTTGGTGCTGAGGTATCTTAGGCTTAATTGACCTATGAAGCTAAGCAAGGCTGGGCCTGGTCTTTTCCTGGATGGGAGACCATGCTGCCTTGCTAGGAGTTCAAAGCTTTTTAACCAAACCTTAATTTCAAAACTAACCTATGGATACAGTGAAAAGAAGTTCATACTGTGTGACTAGGCACAAGGCTTAAGACAGCAAATAGGAAGTCTGCATGTCTTTGGTTATACATTCTACTGAATTACTTTACAAGACCTGTATTGGCTTCCAGCTTCAGCCAGTATATACAAATCTATGAGAACCCTTGGTTTGGTCTTATGTCAGTAACTAAGTCATGTGGTCAGGGATTGTACTGAAAACTAACTGACTTTTGAAGTTGCAATCAGGTTTTGAACCTAATCTTTATTATTAAATAAAAATAATTAGATTCAAAATGAAGAACTTTAAAAAAGTCAGCCTCCATTGAGTCCTAATAGAGTGCTGAGATACTTTAAATGGCCAATACTGGATGCCAAGCTCAGCCAGTGATTCCTTGGTGCTGAGGTATCTTAGGCTTAATTGACCTATGAAGCTAAGCAAGGCTGGGCCAGGTCTTTTCCTGGATGGGAGACCATGCTGCCTTGCTAGGAGTTCAAAGCTTTTTAACCAAACCTTAATTTCAAAACTCCACTATCGATACAGTTAAAAGAAGTTCATCCTGTGTGACTAGGCACAAGGCTTAAGACAGCAAATAGGAAGTCTGCATGTCTTTGGTTATACATTCTAATGATTTACTTTACAAGACCTGTATTGGCTTCCAGCTTCAGCCAGTATATACAAATCTATGAGAACCCTTGGTTTGGTCTCATGTCAGTAACTAAGTCATGTGGTCAGGGATTGTACTGAAAACTAACTGACTTTTGAAGTTGCAATCAGAATTTGAACCTAATCTTTATTATTAAATAAAAATAATTAGATTCAAAATGAAGAACTTTAAAAAAGTCAGCCTCCATTGAGTCCTAATAGAGTGCTGGGATACTTTAAATGGCCAATACTGGATGCCAAGCTCAGCCAGTGATTCCTTGGTGCTGAGGTATCTTAGGCTTAATTGACCTATGAAGCTAAGCAAGGCTGGGTCTGGTCTTTTCCTGGATGGGAGACCATGCTGCCTTGCTAGGAGTTCAAAGCTTTTTAACCAAACCTTAATTTCAAAACTAACCTATGGATACAGTGAAAAGAAGTTCATACTGTGTGACTAGGCACAAGGCTTAAGACAGCAAATAGGAAGTCTGCATGTCTTTGGTTATACATTCTACTGAATTACTTTACAAGACCTGTATTGGCTTCCAGCTTCAGCCAGTATATACAAATCTATGAGAACCCTTGGTTTGGTCTCATGTCAGTAACTAAGCCATGTGGTCAGGGATTGTACTGAAAACTAACTGACTTTTGAAGTTGCAATCAGGTTTTGAACCTAACCTTTATTATTAAATAAAAATAATTAAATTCAAAATGAAGAACTTTAAAAAAGTCAGCCTCCATTTAGTCCTAATAGAGTGCTGGGATACTTTAAATGGCCAATACTGGATGCCAAGCTCAGCCAGTGATTCCTTGGTGCTGAGGTATCTTGGGCTTAATTGACCTATGAAGCTCAGCAAGGCTGGGCCTGGTCTTTTCCTGGATGGGAGAGCATGCTGCCTTGCTAGGAGTTCAAAGCTTTTTAACCAAACCTTAATTTCAAAACTAACCTATGGATACAGTGAAAAGAAGTTCATACTGTGTGACTAGGCACAAGGCTTAAGACAGCAAATAGGAAGTCTGCATGTCTTTGGTTATACATTCTACTGAATTACTTTACAAGACCTGTATTGGCTTCCAGCTTCAGCCAGTATATACAAATCTATGAGAACCCTTGGTTTGGTCTCATGTCAGTAACTAAGTCATGTGGTCAGGGATTGTACTGAAAACTAACTGACTTTTGAAGTTGCAATCAGAATTTGAACCTAATCTTTATTATTAAATAAAAATAATTAGATTCAAAATGAAGAACTTTAAAAAAGTCAGCCTCCATTGAGTCCTAATAGAGTGCTGAGATACTTTGAATGGCCAATACTGGATGCCAAACACCGCCAGTGATTCCTTGGTGCTGAGGTATCTTAGGCTTAATTGACCTATGAAGCTAAGCAAGGCTGGGCCAGGTCTTTTCCTGGATGGGAGACCATGCTGCCTTGCTAGGAGTTCAAAGCTTTTTAACCAAACCTTAATTTCAAAACTCCACTATCGATACAGTTAAAAGAAGTTCATACTGTGTGACTAGGCACAAGGCTTAAGACAGCAAATAGGAAGTCTGCATGTCTTTGGTTATACATTCTACTGAATTACTTTACAAGACCTGTATTGGCTTCCAGCTTCAGCCAGTATATACAAATCTATGAGAACCCTTGGTTTGGTCTCATGTCAGTAACTAAGTCATGTGGTCAGGGATTGTACTGAAAACTAACTGACTTTTGAAGTTGCAATCAGGTTTTGAACCTAACCTTTATTATTAAATAAAAATAATTAGATTCAAAATGAAGAACTTTAAAAAAGTCAGCCTCCATTGAGTCCTAATAGAGTGCTGAGATACTTTAAATGGCCAATACTGGATGCCAAACACAGCCAGTGATTCCTTGGTGCTGAGGTATCTTAGGCTTAATTGACCTATGAAGCTAAGCAAGGCTGGGCCAGGTCTTTTCCTGGATGGGAGACCATGCTGCCTTGCTAGGAGTTCAAAGCTTTTTAACCAAACCTTAATTTCAAAACTCCACTATCGATACAGTGAAAAGAAGTTCATACTGTGTGACTAGGCACAAGGCTTAAGACAGCAAATAGGAAGTCTGCATGTCTTTGGTTATACATTCTACTGAATTACTTTACAAGACCTGTATTGGCTTCCAGCTTCAGCCAGTATATACAAATCTATGAGAACCCTTGGTTTGGTCTCATGTCAGTAACTAAGTCATGTGGTCAGGGATTGTACTGAAAACTAACTGACTTTTGAAGTTGCAATCAGGTTTTGAACCTAACCTTTATTATTAAATAAAAATAATTAGATTCAAAATGAAGAACTTTAAAAAAGTCAGCCTCCATTGAGTCCTAATAGAGTGCTGGGATACTTTAAATGGCCAATACTGGATGCCAAACTCAGCCAGTGATTCCTTGGTGCTGAGGTATCTTAGGCTTAATTGACCTATGAAGCTAAGCAAGGCTGGGCTGGGTCTTTTCCTGGATGGGAGACCATGCTGCCTTGCTAGGAGTTCAAAGCTTTTTAACCAAACCTTAATTTCAAAACTAACCTATGGATACAGTGAAAAGAAGTTCATACTGTGTGACTAGGCACAAGGCTTAAGACAGCAAATAGGAAGTCTGCATGTCTTTGGTTATACATTCTACTGAATTACTTTACAAGACCTGTATTGGCTTCCAGCTTCAGCCAGTATATACAAATCTATGAGAACCCTTGGTTTGGTCTCATGTCAGTAACTAAGTCATGTGGTCAGGGATTGTACTGAAAACTAACTGACTTTTGAAGTTGCAATCAGGTTTTGAACCTAACCTTTATTATTAAATAAAAATAATTAGATTCAAAATGAAGAACTTTAAAAAAGTCAGCCTCCATTGAGTCCTAATAGAGTGCTGAGATACTTTAAATGGCCAATACTGGATGCCAAGCTCAGCCAGTGATTCCTTGGTGCTGAGGTATCTTAGGCTTAATTGACCTATGAAGCTAAGCAAGGCTGGGCCAGGTCTTTTCCTGGATGGGAGACCATGCTGCCTTGCTAGGAGTTCAAAGCTTTTTAACCAAACCTTAATTTCAAAACTCCACTATCGATACAGTGAAAAGAAGTTCATACTGTGTGACTAGGCACAAGGCTTAAGACAGCAAATAGGAAGTCTGCATGTCTTTGGTTATACATTCTACTGAATTACTTTACAAGACCTGTATTGGCTTCCAGCTTCAGCCAGTATATACAAATCTATGAGAACCCTTGGTTTGGTCTCATGTCAGTAACTAAGTCATGTGGTCAGGGATTGTACTGAAAACTAACTGACTTTTGAAGTTGCAATCAGGTTTTGAACCTAACCTTTATTATTAAATAAAAATAATTAGATTCAAAATGAAGAACTTTAAAAAAGTCAGCCTCCATTGAGTCCTAATAGAGTGCTGGGATACTTTAAATGGCCAATACTGGATGCCAAGCTCAGCCAGTGATTCCTTGGTGCTGAGGTATCTTAGGCTTAATTGACCTATGAAGCTAAGCAAGGCTGGGCCTGGTCTTTTCCTGGATGGGAGACCATGCTGCCTTGCTAGGAGTTCAAAGCTTTTTAACCAAACCTTAATTTCAAAACTAACCTATGGATACAGTGAAAAGAAGTTCATACTGTGTGACTAGGCACAAGGCTTAAGACAGCAAATAGGAAGTCTGCATGTCTTTGGTTATACATTCTACTGAATTACTTTACAAGACCTGTATTGGCTTCCAGCTTCAGCCAGTATATACAAATCTAAGAGAACCCTTGGTTTGGTCTCATGTCAGTAACTAAGTCATGTGGTCAGGGATTGTACTGAAAACTAACTGACTTTTGAAGTTGCAATCAGGTTTTGAACCTAACCTTTATTATTAAATAAAAATAATTAGATTCAAAATGAAGAACTTTAAAAAAGTCAGCCTCCATTGAGTCCTAATAGAGTGCTGAGATACTTTAAATGGCCAATACTGGATGCCAAGCACAGCCCAGTGATTCCTTGGTGCTGAGGTATCTTAGGCTTAATTGACCTATGAAGCTAAGCAAGGCTGGGCCAGGTCTTTTCCTGGATGGGAGACCATGCTGCCTTGCTAGGAGTTCAAAGCTTTTTAACCAAACCTTAATTTCAAAACTAACCTATGGATACAGTGAAAAGAAGTTCATACTGTGTGACTAGGCACAAGGCTTAAGACAGCAAATAGGAAGTCTGCATGTCTTTGGTTATACATTCTACTGAATTACTTTACAAGACCTGTATTGGCTTCCAGCTTCAGCCAGTATATACAAATCTATGAGAACCCTTGGTTTGGTCTCATGTCAGTAACTAAGTCATGTGGTCAGGGATTGTACTGAAAACTAACTGACTTTTGAAGTTGCAATCAGGTTTTGAACCTAACCTTTATTATTAAATAAAAATAATTAGATTCAAAATGAAGAACTTTAAAAAAGTCAGCCTCCATTGAGTCCTAATAGAGTGCTGGGATACTTTAAATGGCCAATACTGGATGCCAAGCTCAGCCAGTGATTCCTTGGTGCTGAGGTATCTTAGGGCTTAATTGACCTATGAAGCTAAGCAAGGCTGGGCCTGGTCTTTTCCTGGATGGGAGACCATGCTGCCTTGCTAGGAGTTCAAAGCTTTTTAACCAAACCTTAATTTCAAAACTAACCTATGGATACAGTGAAAAGAAGTTCATACTGTGTGACTAGGCACAAGGCTTAAGACAGCAAATAGGAAGTCTGCATGTCTTTGGTTATACATTCTACTGAATTACTTTACAAGACCTGTATTGGCTTCCAGCTTCAGCCAGTATATACAAATCTATGAGAACCCTTGGTTTGGTCTCATGTCAGTAACTAAGTCATGTGGTCAGGGATTGTACTGAAAACTAACTGACTTTTGAAGTTGCAATCAGAATTTGAACCTAATCTTTATTATTAAATAAAAATAATTAGATTCAAAATGAAGAACTTTAAAAAAGTCAGCCTCCATTGAGTCCTAATAGAGTGCTGAGATACTTTAAATGGCCAATACTGGATGCCAAACACCGCCAGTGATTCCTTGGTGCTGAGGTATCTTAGGCTTAATTGACCTATGAAGCTAAGCAAGGCTGGGCCAGGTCTTTTCCTGGATGGGAGACCATGCTGCCTTGCTAGGAGTTCAAAGCTTTTTAACCAAACCTTAATTTCAAAACTCCACTATCGATACAGTGAAAAGAAGTTCATACTGTGTGACTAGGCACAAGGCTTAAGACAGCAAATAGGAAGTCTGCATGTCTTTGGTTATACATTCTACTGAATTACTTTACAAGACCTGTATTGGCTTCCAGCTTCAGCCAGTATATACAAATCTATGAGAACCCTTGGTTTGGTCTCATGTCAGTAACTAAGTCATGTGGTCAGGGATTGTACTGAAAACTAACTGACTTTTGAAGTTGCAATCAGGTTCTGAACCTAACCTTTATTATTAAATAAAAATAATTAGATTCAAAATGAAGAACTTTAAAAAAGTCAGCCTCCATTGAGTCCTAATAGAGTGCTGAGATACTTTAAATGGCCAATACTGGATGCCAAACTCAGCCCAGTGATTCCTTGGTGCTGAGGTATCTTAGGCTTAATTGACCTATGAAGCTAAGCAAGGCTGGGCCAGGTCTTTTCCTGGATGGGAGACCATGCTGCCTTGCTAGGAGTTCAAAGCTTTTTAACCAAACCTTAATTTCAAAACTCCACTATGGATACAGTGAAAAGAAGTTCATACTGTGTGACTAGGCACAAGGCTTAAGACAGCAAATAGGAAGTCTGCATGTCTTTGGTTATACATTCTACTGAATTACTTTACAAGACCTGTATTGGCTTCCAGCTTCAGCCAGTATATACAAATCTATGAGAACCCTTGGTTTGGTCTCATGTCAGTAACTAAGTCATGTGGTCAGGGATTGTACTGAAAACTAACTGACTTTTGAAGTTGCAATCAGGTTTTGAACCTAACCTTTATTATTAAATAAAAATAATTAGATTCAAAATGAAGAACTTTAAAAAAGTCAGCCTCCATTGAGTCCTAATAGAGTGCTGAGATACTTTAAATGGCCAATACTGGATGCCAAGCTCAGCCAGTGATTCCTTGGTGCTGAGGTATCTTAGGCTTAATTGACCTATGAAGCTAAGCAAGGCTGGGCCAGGTCTTTTCCTGGATGGGAGACCATGCTGCCTTGCTAGGAGTTCAAAGCTTTTTAACCAAACCTTAATTTCAAAACTCCACTATCGATACAGTTAAAAGAAGTTCATACTGTGTGACTAGGCACAAGGCTTAAGACAGCAAATAGGAAGTCTGCATGTCTTTGGTTATACATTCTACTGAATTACTTTACAAGACCTGTATTGGCTTCCAGCTTCAGCCAGTATATACAAATCTATGAGAACCCTTGGTTTGGTCTCATGTCAGTAACTAAGTCATGTGGTCAGGGATTGTACTGAAAACTAACTGACTTTTGAAGTTGCAATCAGGTTTTGAACCTAACCTTTATTATTAAATAAAAATAATTAGATTCAAAATGAAGAACTTTAAAAAAGTCAGCCTCCATTGAGTCCTAATAGAGTGCTGGGATACTTTAAATGGCCAATACTGGATGCCAAGCACAGCCCAGTGATTCCTTGGTGCTGAGGTATCTTAGGCTTAATTGACCTATGAAGCTAAGCAAGGCTGGGCCAGGTCTTTTCCTGGATGGGAGACCATGCTGCCTTGCTAGGAGTTCAAAGCTTTTTAACCAAACCTTAATTTCAAAACTAACCTATGGATACAGTGAAAAGAAGTTCATACTGTGTGACTAGGCACAAGGCTTAAGACAGCAAATAGGAAGTCTGCATGTCTTTGGTTATACATTCTACTGAATTACTTTACAAGACCTGTATTGGCTTCCAGCTTCAGCCAGTATATACAAATCTATGAGAACCCTTGGTTTGGTCTCATGTCAGTAACTAAGCCATGTGGTCAGGGATTGTACTGAAAACTAACTGACTTTTGAAGTTGCAATCAGGTTTTGAACCTAACCTTTATTATTAAATAAAAATAATTAGATTCAAAATGAAGAACTTTAAAAAAGTCAGCCTCCATTGAGTCCTAATAGAGTGCTGGGATACTTTAAATGGCCAATACTGGATGCCAAGCTCAGCCAGTGATTCCTTGGTGCTGAGGTATCTTAGGGCTTAATTGACCTATGAAGCTAAGCAAGGCTGGGCCTGGTCTTTTCCTGGATGGGAGACCATGCTGCCTTGCTAGGAGTTCAAAGCTTTTTAACCAAACCTTAATTTCAAAACTAACCTATGGATACAGTGAAAAGAAGTTCATACTGTGTGACTAGGCACAAGGCTTAAGACAGCAAATAGGAAGTCTGCATGTCTTTGGTTATACATTCTACTGAATTACTTTACAAGACCTGTATTGGCTTCCAGCTTCAGCCAGTATATACAAATCTATGAGAACCCTTGGTTTGGTCTCATGTCAGTAACTAAGTCATGTGGTCAGGGATTGTACTGAAAACTAACTGACTTTTGAAGTTGCAATCAGATTTGAACCTAACCTTTATTATTAAATAAAAATAATTAGATTCAAAATGAAGAACTTTAAAAAAGTCAGCCTCCATTGAGTCCTAATAGAGTGCTGAGATACTTTAAATGGCCAATACTGGATGCCAAAGCACAGCCAGTGATTCCTTGGTGCTGAGGTATCTTAGGCTTAATTGACCTATGAAGCTAAGCAAGGCTGGGCCAGGTCTTTTCCTGGATGGGAGACCATGCTGCCTTGCTAGGAGTTCAAAGCTTTTTAACCAAACCTTAATTTCAAAACTCCACTATCGATACAGTGAAAAGAAGTTCATACTGTGTGACTAGGCACAAGGCTTAAGACAGCAAATAGGAAGTCTGCATGTCTTTGGTTATACATTCTACTGAATTACTTTACAAGACCTGTATTGGCTTCCAGCTTCAGCCAGTATATACAAATCTATGAGAACCCTTGGTTTGGTCTCATGTCAGTAACTAAGTCATGTGGTCAGGGATTGTACTGAAAACTAACTGACTTTTGAAGTTGCAATCAGGTTTTGAACCTAACCTTTATTATTAAATAAAAATAATTAGATTCAAAATGAAGAACTTTAAAAAAGTCAGCCTCCATTGAGTCCTAATAGAGTGCTGAGATACTTTAAATGGCCAATACTGGATGCCAAACTCAGCCAGTGATTCCTTGGTGCTGAGGTATCTTAGGCTTAATTGACCTATGAAGCTAAGCAAGGCTGGGCCAGGTCTTTTCCTGGATGGGAGACCATGCTGCCTTGCTAGGAGTTCAAAGCTTTTTAACCAAACCTTAATTTCAAAACTCCACTATGGATACAGTGAAAAGAAGTTCATACTGTGTGACTAGGCACAAGGCTTAAGACAGCAAATAGGAAGTCTGCATGTCTTTGGTTATACATTCTACTGAATTACTTTACAAGACCTGTATTGGCTTCCAGCTTCAGCCAGTATATACAAATCTATGAGAACCCTTGGTTTGGTCTCATGTCAGTAACTAAGTCATGTGGTCAGGGATTGTACTGAAAACTAACTGACTTTTGAAGTTGCAATCAGGTTTTGAACCTAACCTTTATTATTAAATAAAAATAATTAGATTCAAAATGAAGAACTTTAAAAAAGTCAGCCTCCATTGAGTCCTAATAGAGTGCTGGGATACTTTAAATGGCCAATACTGGATGCCAAGCTCAGCCAGTGATTCCTTGGTGCTGAGGTATCTTAGGCTTAATTGACCTATGAAGCTAAGCAAGGCTGGGCCAGGTCTTTTCCTGGATGGGAGACCATGCTGCCTTGCTAGGAGTTCAAAGCTTTTTAACCAAACCTTAATTTCAAAACTCCACTATCGATACAGTGAAAAGAAGTTCATACTGTGTGACTAGGCACAAGGCTTAAGACAGCAAATAGGAAGTCTGCATGTCTTTGGTTATACATTCTACTGAATTACTTTACAAGACCTGTATTGGCTTCCAGCTTCAGCCAGTATATACAAATCTATGAGAACCCTTGGTTTGGTCTCATGTCAGTAACTAAGTCATGTGGTCAGGGATTGTACTGAAAACTAACTGACTTTTGAAGTTGCAATCAGGTTTTGAACCTAACCTTTATTATTAAATAAAAATAATTAGATTCAAAATGAAGAACTTTAAAAAAGTCAGCCTCCATTGAGTCCTAATAGAGTGCTGAGATACTTTAAATGGCCAATACTGGATGCCAAGCACAGCCCAGTGATTCCTTGGTGCTGAGGTATCTTAGGCTTAATTGACCTATGAAGCTAAGCAAGGCTGGGCCAGGTCTTTTCCTGGATGGGAGACCATGCTGCCTTGCTAGGAGTTCAAAGCTTTTTAACCAAACCTTAATTTCAAAACTCCACTATCGATACAGTGAAAAGAAGTTCATACTGTGTGACTAGGCACAAGGCTTAAGACAGCAAATAGGAAGTCTGCATGTCTTTGGTTATACATTCTACTGAATTACTTTACAAGACCTGTATTGGCTTCCAGCTTCAGCCAGTATATACAAATCTATGAGAACCCTTGGTTTGGTCTCATGTCAGTAACTAAGTCATGTGGTCAGGGATTGTACTGAAAACTAACTGACTTTTGAAGTTGCAATCAGGTTTTGAACCTAACCTTTATTATTAAATAAAAATAATTAGATTCAAAATGAAGAACTTTAAAAAAGTCAGCCTCCATTGAGTCCTAATAGAGTGCTGAGATACTTTAAATGGCCAATACTGGATGCCAAGCACAGCCAGTGATTCCTTGGTGCTGAGGTATCTTAGGCTTAATTGACCTATGAAGCTAAGCAAGGCTGGGCCTGGTCTTTTCCTGGATGGGAGACCATGCTGCCTTGCTAGGAGTTCAAAGCTTTTTAACCAAACCTTAATTTCAAAACTAACCTATGGATACAGTGAAAAGAAGTTCATACTGTGTGACTAGGCACAAGGCTTAAGACAGCAAATAGGAAGTCTGCATGTCTTTGGTTATACATTCTACTGAATTACTTTACAAGACCTGTATTGGCTTCCAGCTTCAGCCAGTATATACAAATCTATGAGAACCCTTGGTTTGGTCTCATGTCAGTAACTAAGTCATGTGGTCAGGGATTGTACTGAAAACTAACTGACTTTTGAAGTTGCAATCAGGTTTTGAACCCTAACCTTTATTATTAAATAAAAATAATTAGATTCAAAATGAAGAACTTTAAAAAAGTCAGCCTCCATTGAGTCCTAATAGAGTGCTGGGATACTTTAAATGGCCAATACTGGATGCCAAGCACAGCCAGTGATTCCTTGGTGCTGAGGTATCTTAGGCTTAATTGACCTATGAAGCTAAGCAAGGCTGGGCCAGGTCTTTTCCTGGATGGGAGACCATGCTGCCTTGCTAGGAGTTCAAAGCTTTTTAACCAAACCTTAATTTCAAAACTCCACTATCGATACAGTGAAAAGAAGTTCATACTGTGTGACTAGGCACAAGGCTTAAGACAGCAAATAGGAAGTCTGCATGTCTTTGGTTATACATTCTACTGAATTACTTTACAAGACCTGTATTGGCTTCCAGCTTCAGCCAGTATATACAAATCTATGAGAACCCTTGGTTTGGTCTCATGTCAGTAACTAAGTCATGTGGTCAGGGATTGTACTGAAAACTAACTGACTTTTGAAGTTGCAATCAGGTTTTGAACCTAACCTTTATTATTAAATAAAAATAATTAGATTCAAAATGAAGAACTTTAAAAAAGTCAGCCTCCATTGAGTCCTAATAGAGTGCTGGGATACTTTAAATGGCCAATACTGGATGCCAAGCTCAGCCAGTGATTCCTTGGTGCTGAGGTATCTTAGGCTTAATTGACCTATGAAGCTAAGCAAGGCTGGGCCAGGTCTTTTCCTGGATGGGAGACCATGCTGCCTTGCTAGGAGTTCAAAGCTTTTTAACCAAACCTTAATTTCAAAACTAACCTATGGATACAGTGAAAAGAAGTTCATACTGTGTGACTAGGCACAAGGCTTAAGACAGCAAATAGGAAGTCTGCATGTCTTTGGTTATACATTCTACTGAATTACTTTACAAGACCTGTATTGGCTTCCAGCTTCAGCCAGTATATACAAATCTATGAGAACCCTTGGTTTGGTCTCATGTCAGTAACTAAGTCATGTGGTCAGGGATTGTACTGAAAACTAACTGACTTTTGAAGTTGCAATCAGGTTTTGAACCTAACCTTTATTATTAAATAAAAATAATTAGATTCAAAATGAAGAACTTTAAAAAAGTCAGCCTCCATTGAGTCCTAATAGAGTGCTGGGATACTTTAAATGGCCAATACTGGATGCCAAGCTCAGCCAGTGATTCCTTGGTGCTGAGGTATCTTAGGCTTAATTGACCTATGAAGCTAAGCAAGGCTGGGCCTGGTCTTTTCCTGGATGGGAGACCATGCTGCCTTGCTAGGAGTTCAAAGCTTTTTAACCAAACCTTAATTTCAAAACTAACCTATGGATACAGTGAAAAGAAGTTCATACTGTGTGACTAGGCACAAGGCTTAAGACAGCAAATAGGAAGTCTGCATGTCTTTGGTTATACATTCTACTGAATTACTTTACAAGACCTGTATTGGCTTCCAGCTTCAGCCAGTATATACAAATCTATGAGAACCCTTGGTTTGGTCTCATGTCAGTAACTAAGTCATGTGGTCAGGGATTGTACTGAAAACTAACTGACTTTGAAGTTGCAATCAGGTTTTGAACCTAACCTTTATTATTAAATAAAAATAATTAGATTCAAAATGAAGAACTTTAAAAAAGTCAGCCTCCATTGAGTCCTAATAGAGTGCTGAGATACTTTAAATGGCCAATACTGGATGCCAAGCACAGCCAGTGATTCCTTGGTGCTGAGGTATCTTAGGCTTAATTGACCTATGAAGCTAAGCAAGGCTGGGCCAGGTCTTTTCCTGGATGGGAGACCATGCTGCCTTGCTAGGAGTTCAAAGCTTTTTAACCAAACCTTAATTTCAAAACTCCACTATCGATACAGTGAAAAGAAGTTCATACTGTGTGACTAGGCACAAGGCTTAAGACAGCAAATAGGAAGTCTGCATGTCTTTGGTTATACATTCTACTGAATTACTTTACAAGACCTGTATTGGCTTCCAGCTTCAGCCAGTATATACAAATCTATGAGAACCCTTGGTTTGGTCTCATGTCAGTAACTAAGTCATGTGGTCAGGGATTGTACTGAAAACTAACTGACTTTTGAAGTTGCAATCAGGTTTTGAACCTAACCTTTATTATTAAATAAAAATAATTAGATTCAAAATGAAGAACTTTAAAAAAGTCAGCCTCCATTGAGTCCTAATAGAGTGCTGAGATACTTTAAATGGCCAATACTGGATGCCAAAGCTCAGCCAGTGATTCCTTGGTGCTGAGGTATCTTAGGCTTAATTGACCTATGAAGCTAAGCAAGGCTGGGCCTGGTCTTTTCCTGGATGGGAGACCATGCTGCCTTGCTAGGAGTTCAAAGCTTTTTAACCAAACCTTAATTTCAAAACTCCACTATGGATACAGTGAAAAGAAGTTCATACTGTGTGACTAGGCACAAGGCTTAAGACAGCAAATAGGAAGTCTGCATGTCTTTGGTTATACATTCTACTGAATTACTTTACAAGACCTGTATTGGCTTCCAGCTTCAGCCAGTATATACAAATCTATGAGAACCCTTGGTTTGGTCTCATGTCAGTAACTAAGTCATGTGGTCAGGGATTGTACTGAAAACTAACTGACTTTTGAAGTTGCAATCAGGTTTTGAACCTAACCTTTATTATTAAATAAAAATAATTAGATTCAAAATGAAGAACTTTAAAAAAGTCAGCCTCCATTGAGTCCTAATAGAGTGCTGAGATACTTTAAATGGCCAATACTGGATGCCAAAGCACAGCCAGTGATTCCTTGGTGCTGAGGTATCTTAGGCTTAATTGACCTATGAAGCTAAGCAAGGCTGGGCCAGGTCTTTTCCTGGATGGGAGACCATGCTGCCTTGCTAGGAGTTCAAAGCTTTTTAACCAAACCTTAATTTCAAAACTCCACTATCGATACAGTGAAAAGAAGTTCATACTGTGTGACTAGGCACAAGGCTTAAGACAGCAAATAGGAAGTCTGCATGTCTTTGGTTATACATTCTACTGAATTACTTTACAAGACCTGTATTGGCTTCCAGCTTCAGCCAGTATATACAAATCTATGAGAACCCTTGGTTGGTCTCATGTCAGTAACTAAGTCATGTGGTCAGGGATTGTACTGAAAACTAACTGACTTTTGAAGTTGCAATCAGGTTTTGAACCTAACCTTTATTATTAAATAAAAATAATTAGATTCAAAATGAAGAACTTTAAAAAAGTCAGCCTCCATTGAGTCCTAATAGAGTGCTGGGATACTTTAAATGGCCAATACTGGATGCCAAGCTCAGCCAGTGATTCCTTGGTGCTGAGGTATCTTAGGCTTAATTGACCTATGAAGCTAAGCAAGGCTGGGCCTGGTCTTTTCCTGGATGGGAGACCATGCTGCCTTGCTAGGAGTTCAAAGCTTTTTAACCAAACCTTAATTTCAAAACTAACCTATGGATACAGTGAAAAGAAGTTCATACTGTGTGACTAGGCACAAGGCTTAAGACAGCAAATAGGAAGTCTGCATGTCTTTGGTTATACATTCTACTGAATTACTTTACAAGACCTGTATTGGCTTCCAGCTTCAGCCAGTATATACAAATCTATGAGAACCCTTGGTTTGGTCTCATGTCAGTAACTAAGTCATGTGGTCAGGGATTGTACTGAAAACTAACTGACTTTTGAAGTTGCAATCAGGTTTTGAACCTAACCTTTATTATTAAATAAAAATAATTAGATTCAAAATGAAGAACTTTAAAAAAGTCAGCCTCCATTGAGTCCTAATAGAGTGCTGAGATACTTTAAATGGCCAATACTGGATGCCAAGCTCAGCCAGTGATTCCTTGGTGCTGAGGTATCTTAGGCTTAATTGACCTATGAAGCTAAGCAAGGCTGGGCCTGGTCTTTTCCTGGATGGGAGACCATGCTGCCTTGCTAGGAGTTCAAAGCTTTTTAACCAAACCTTAATTTCAAAACTCACTATGGATACAGTGAAAAGAAGTTCATACTGTGTGACTAGGCACAAGGCTTAAGACAGCAAATAGGAAGTCTGCATGTCTTTGGTTATACATTCTACTGAATTACTTTACAAGACCTGTATTGGCTTCCAGCTTCAGCCAGTATATACAAATCTATGAGAACCCTTGGTTTGGTCTCATGTCAGTAACTAAGTCATGTGGTCAGGGATTGTACTGAAAACTAACTGACTTTTGAAGTTGCAATCAGGTTTTGAACCTAACCTTTATTATTAAATAAAAATAATTAGATTCAAAATGAAGAACTTTAAAAAAGTCAGCCTCCATTGAGTCCTAATAGAGTGCTGGGATACTTTAAATGGCCAATACTGGATGCCAAGCTCAGCCAGTGATTCCTTGGTGCTGAGGTATCTTAGGCTTAATTGACCTATGAAGCTAAGCAAGGCTGGCCTGGTCTTTTCCTGGATGGGAGACCATGCTGCCTTGCTAGGAGTTCAAAGCTTTTTAACCAAACCTTAATTTCAAAACTAACCTATGGATACAGTGAAAAGAAGTTCATACTGTGTGACTAGGCACAAGGCTTAAGACAGCAAATAGGAAGTCTGCATGTCTTTGGTTATACATTCTACTGAATTACTTTACAAGACCTGTATTGGCTTCCAGCTTCAGCCAGTATATACAAATCTATGAGAACCCTTGGTTTGGTCTCATGTCAGTAACTAAGTCATGTGGTCAGGGATTGTACTGAAAACTAACTGACTTTTGAAGTTGCAATCAGGTTTTGAACCTAACCTTTATTATTAAATAAAATAATTAGATTCAAAATGAAGAACTTTAAAAAAGTCAGCCTCCATTGAGTCCTAATAGAGTGCTGAGATACTTTAAATGGCCAATACTGGATGCCAAGCACAGCCAGTGATTCCTTGGTGCTGAGGTATCTTAGGCTTAATTGACCTATGAAGCTAAGCAAGGCTGGGCCAGGTCTTTTCCTGGATGGGAGACCATGCTGCCTTGCTAGGAGTTCAAAGCTTTTTAACCAAACCTTAATTTCAAAACTAACCTATGGATACAGTGAAAAGAAGTTCATACTGTGTGACTAGGCACAAGGCTTAAGACAGCAAATAGGAAGTCTGCATGTCTTTGGTTATACATTCTACTGAATTACTTTACAAGACCTGTATTGGCTTCCAGCTTCAGCCAGTATATACAAATCTATGAGAACCCTTGGTTTGGTCTCATGTCAGTAACTAAGTCATGTGGTCAGGGATTGTACTGAAAACTAACTGACTTTTGAAGTTGCAATCAGGTTTTGAACCTAACCTTTATTATTAAATAAAAATAATTAGATTCAAAATGAAGAACTTTAAAAAAAGTCAGCCTCCATTGAGTCCTAATAGAGTGCTGGGATACTTTAAATGGCCAATACTGGATGCCAAGCTCAGCCAGTGATTCCTTGGTGCTGAGGTATCTTAGGCTTAATTGACCTATGAAGCTAAGCAAGGCTGGGCCTGGTCTTTTCCTGGATGGGAGACCATGCTGCCTTGCTAGGAGTTCAAAGCTTTTTAACCAAACCTTAATTTCAAAACTAACCTATGGATACAGTGAAAAGAAGTTCATACTGTGTGACTAGGCACAAGGCTTAAGACAGCAAATAGGAAGTCTGCATGTCTTTGGTTATACATTCTACTGAATTACTTTACAAGACCTGTATTGGCTTCCAGCTTCAGCCAGTATATACAAATCTATGAGAACCCTTGGTTTGGTCTCATGTCAGTAACTAAGTCATGTGGTCAGGGATTGTACTGAAAACTAACTGACTTTTGAAGTTGCAATCAGATTTGAACCTAACCTTTATTATTAAATAAAAATAATTAGATTCAAAATGAAGAACTTTAAAAAAGTCAGCCTCCATTGAGTCCTAATAGAGTGCTGAGATACTTTAAATGGCCAATACTGGATGCCAAACACAGCCAGTGATTCCTTGGTGCTGAGGTATCTTAGGCTTAATTGACCTATGAAGCTAAGCAAGGCTGGGCCAGGTCTTTTCCTGGATGGGAGACCATGCTGCCTTGCTAGGAGTTCAAAGCTTTTTAACCAAACCTTAATTTCAAAACTCCACTATCGATACAGTTAAAAGAAGTTCATACTGTGTGACTAGGCACAAGGCTTAAGACAGCAAATAGGAAGTCTGCATGTCTTTGGTTATACATTCTACTGAATTACTTTACAAGACCTGTATTGGCTTCCAGCTTCAGCCAGTATATACAAATCTATGAGAACCCTTGGTTTGGTCTCATGTCAGTAACTAAGTCATGTGGTCAGGGATTGTACTGAAAACTAACTGACTTTTGAAGTTGCAATCAGGTTTGAACCTAACCTTTATTATTAAATAAAAATAATTAGATTCAAAATGAAGAACTTTAAAAAAGTCAGCCTCCATTGAGTCCTAATAGAGTGCTGAGATACTTTAATGGCCAATACTGGATGCCAACCAGCCAGTGATTCCTTGG
>NW_023495059.1:0-543 GCF_904425465.1 Colossoma macropomum | reverse complement strand
AAAACACGTTTTATATTAAATGCTACAGACAGTATATCACATTTTTCAAGGAAAAAATATGACTACTTTCACTTGGGTAACTGCACCTGTATAATCATGAAGTCATGGGTGTAGGCGTTTCTTCACACCGAAAAGGCGTTTGCAGCACTCCACAAGCGAAATTGTACAGATGTAATCACTCTAGTAAATGTAGTCATATTTATTGTTAAGAAAATGTCATTTACTCTCCGGTCCCTTACATAAAAAGCACATTTCACGAGATAAATGTCTGTTCATAATCCTTATAATGAGTTCAAGTAAAAAGAACACTACCCAGCGTTTCCAGCCTTTCTCAAGCGTTTGAGCGCCTGTGGAGTGCTGCAAACGCCTTTTCTGTGTGAAGAAACGCTGAAATCCATGACTTCATGATTGTAGAGGTTTAGTCAGCGAAGTGAAAGTAGTCATATTTTTTCCTTACAAAATGTATTTCACTCTCTGGTCCATTACATAAAAACCGTGATTTATTGCATACAAGTCTATTTCTTATCATTGTAATGAGTTTGC
>NW_023495058.1:0-358 GCF_904425465.1 Colossoma macropomum | reverse complement strand
GTTGGGCCTACATGTCATCATTTTCCTAACCTAACCCAACCCTAACCCTAACCCTAATGAACACCTAACCCTAGGGTTATTCTTAAAACTAGCCCTGTTTGTAAACATAACCCTTGTCCCAGTTCTAACCCCGTGTGATGTTCTTGAAATGGGCCCCAAACATAATCCCAACCCTAATGTTGGGCCTACATGTCATCATTTTCCTAACCCTAACCCTACCCTAACCCTAACCCTAATGAACAACCCTAACCCTAGGGTTATTCTTAAACTAGCCCTGTTTTGTAAACATAACCCTTGTCCCATTTCTAACCCCGTGTGATGTTCTTGAAATGGGCCCCAAACAAAATCCCAACCCTAA
>NW_023495057.1:0-1949 GCF_904425465.1 Colossoma macropomum | reverse complement strand
CAAACAATTCAAATTCTCATAAAATGAACATGTGATATTGCGCCAAATTCCCAAAATACCTAAGGCTATAGTCTACCTTCGTGTGCGTTTTTGACCGTTCATAAATTCCCTTAATATCACACCCAAGGCATCAAAATGTGTTGGAAAACGTATGACCATGATGTATTTTGTCCAAAACAATTCAAATTCATCATAAAATGAACATGTGATATTGCGCCAAATTTCCCAAAATACCTAAGGCTATAGTCTTACCTTCGTGTGCGTATTTTGACCATTCATAAATTCCTTAATATTCACCCCAAGGCATCAAAATGTGTTGGGAAATGTATGACCATGATATATTTTTTCCAAAAATTCAAATTCCTTCATAAAATGAACTATGATATTGCGCCAAATTCCCAAAATACCTAAGGCTATAGTCTTACCTTTGTGTGCGTTTTTTGACGTTCCTAAATTCCTTAATATTCACCCAAGGCATCAAAATGTGTTGGAAACGTATGACCATGATGTATTTTGTCGAAACAATTCAAATTCCATCATAAAATGAACATGTGATATTGCGCCAAATTCCCAAAATACCTAAGTCTATAGTCTGACCTCTGTGTGCGTTTTTGACCAGTTCATAAATTCCATTAATGTTCACCCCAAGCATCAAAATGTGTTGAAATGTATGACCATGATGTATTTTTTCCAAAAATTCAAATTCCTTCATAAAATGAACTTTTTATGTTTCGCCAAATTCCCAAAATACATAAGGCTATAGTCTTACTTCGTGTGGCGTTTTTTGACCGTTCCTAAATTTCCTTAATATTCACCCAAGGCATCAAAATTGTTGGAAACGTATGACCATGATATATTTTGTCCAAACAATTCAAATTCCATCATAAAATGACAATGTGTTATTGCGCCAAATTCCCCAAAATACCTGTCTATAGTCTTACCTTCGTGTGCGTTTTTTGACCGTTCATAAATTCCATTAATATTCACCCAAGGCATCAAAATGTGTTGGAAATGTATGACCATGATGTATTTTTGTCCAAAAAATTCAAATTCCTTCATAAAATGAACATGTGATATGTGCCAAATTTCCCAAAATACCTAAGGCTATAGTCTACCTTCGTGTGCGTTTTTTGACCGTTCATAATTCCTTAATATTCACCCCAAGGCATCAAAATGTGTTGGAAACGTATGACCATGATGTATTTTGTCCAAACAATTCAAATTCCATCATAAAATGAACATGTGATTGCGCCAAATTTCCCACAATACCTAAGGCTATAGTACTTACTTGGTGTGCGTTTTTGACGTTCATAATTCCTTAATATTCACCAAGGCATCAAATGTGTGGAAAATGTATGACCATGATGTATTTTGTCCAAAAATTTATAATTCCTTCATAAAATGGACATGTGATATTGCGTCAAATTTCCCAAAATACCTAAGGCTATAGTCTTACCTTCATGTGCGTTTTTGACCGTTCCTAAATTCCTAATGTTCACCCAAGGCATCAAAATGTGTGGAAATGTATGACATGATGTATTTTGTCCCAAACACTTCAAATTCCATCATAAAATGAACATTGATATTGCGCCAATTTCCCAAAATACCTAAGGCTATAGTCTTACCTTCGTGTGCGTTTTTTGACCATGTCATAAATTCCCTTAATATTCACCCAAGGCATCAAAATGTGTTGGAAAAGTATGACCATGATGTATTTGTCCAAAACAATTCAAATTCCATCATAAAATGAACATGTGATATTGCGCCAAATTTCCCAAAATACATAAGGCTATAGTCTTACCTTCGTGTGCGTTTTTTGACCGTTCATAAATTCCCTTAATATTCACCCCAAGGCAGTAAAATGTGTGGAAAACGTATGGACCAGGATGTATTTTGTCCAAACAATTCAAATTCCATCATAAAATGAACATGTGATATTGCGCCAAATT
>NW_023495056.1:0-872 GCF_904425465.1 Colossoma macropomum | reverse complement strand
TATACATTCTACTGAATTACTTTACAAGACCTGTCATTGGCTTCCAGCTTCAGCCAGTATATACAAATCTATGAGAACCCTTGGTTTGGTCTCATGTCATTAACTAGTCATGTGGTCAGGATTGTACTGAAACTAACTGACTTTTGAATTGCAATCAGGTTTTGACCTAACCTTTATTATGATGAAAAAAAATTAGATTCAAAATGAAGAACTTTAAAAAGTCAGCCTCCATTGAGTCCTAATAGAGTGCTGAGATACTTTAAATGGCCAATACTGGATGCAAAACTCAGCCAGTGATTCCTTGGTGCTGAGGTATCTTAGGCTTAATTGAGCTGTGAGGCTAAGCATGGCTGGCTGGTCTTTTCCTGGATGGGAGACCATGCTGCCTTGCTAGGATTCAAAGCTTTTTAACCAACCTTAATTTCAAAACTACCTATGGATACAGTGAAAAGAAGTTCATACTGTGTGACTAGGCACAAGGCTTAAGACAGCAAATAGGAAGTCTGCATGTCTTTGGTTATACATTCTACTGAATTACTTTACAAGACCTGTATTGGCTTCCAGCTTCAGCCAGTATATACAAATCTATGAGAACCCTGGTTTGGTCTCATGTCAGTAACTAAGCCATGTGGTCCAGTGGCTTGATCATTGACAAATTACTGACGATTATGAGTTGCGGTCAGGTGTTGTAACGCTAACCTTTATTTGAAATTAAAATACCTTAATTCAAAATGATAGATTGTAGTCTGGCCGGACTGCTCAGTCACAAGGCGATGATAATTGCAGGAGCAGTGTTCCCAGGAAGATCGTGTGCTGTCTTCTAATTGAATCATAGTCTTTCTGCTGGTTAAGGTAGGCTCAGAGTTGAGACT
>NW_023495055.1:0-3007 GCF_904425465.1 Colossoma macropomum | reverse complement strand
TCAACGTTCGGCTGTTTTACGAGGCTGAAGTTGCCTTTCATTCTCCAGCTTCTTGTTCAAATTTTCCCGTTCCACCTTAAATTCTGACTGAGGAGCCGAATGTAAATGCGGCACCATTTAAGGTGAAATGGGAAAATTCGATAGAGAAGCCACTTCATCTTCGCAACTTTTTAGTGTTTGACAGTCTCTCGTTGCAGATTTAACGTACCAGGAAACCAACTGTGCTGCTTACGAATGTTACAAATGTTACAATTGTTCATCTTAAATATCTCTTTTAGCCTTTTTGTTAGCTACTAGCTAGGTGAGACTGCGTTACTAGGTGACCTGCAGTCTGCACACCAGTTCTCAGTCGTTGCGAACCAGGGCTTTCGCGCTATGTTGCACACGTCCCATCTCGCTGATATTTTACTGATACAGCGACCCCCCCCCCACTACAAGACTAAAACCGAAATTATAAAATCACTAAAGAAAACGTGCAGGACGGCTGTAACATGTGCTGCATGGACATCCATCACCACTGGATCTTATGTCACAGTAACATAAAAGTGCATTTTATCACAGATGAGTGGCAGCAGCGTCTCATGTGCTCCAAACAAGAGTATTGAATGAGAGCCTTCTAGTTCACTTGCCACATCACTTCCATTTGATTTATTAATAAAATGTATTAGAAGTAAATTAATTATGGATCATTATAAATACTTTGCTTTAAAACTAAAAAGTCCTCAGACAGTAAGAAAATAGAAATCCTGTATAGAAAAAAAAAGATGCATTGAGATGCAACGATAATTGTTTTTTAATCGCATCGCAGCCTCTGAATCATAATCAAATCGAATGGTGAGGTGCCTAGAGATTCCCACCCCTAGGTTTGAGTGAACAAAGAATCTCCAAGGATTACAGACAGGGAACTGCAGACATTCGGTCTTCGGGTCAGAATGTTTCCCAAACTACAATCAAACACCACCTATATAACCATAAGTTGTTATGGGGTGTTGCCAGAAGAAAGCTTCTGCTGTCAAGAACCAACAAACTTAAGCACCTACAGTTTGCCAAACGTTACTGGAATATCAGTGGGGCGTTTTCTGGTCAGATGAGACCAAAAGAGAGCTTTATGGCAAAAAACACCAGAGGTGAGTTTGGTGTGGCCACGATGATAGCCATGCAGAAAAGTACCTCATCCCCACTGTGAAGTATGGTGGTGGATCTGCAATGTTGGGGCTGTTTTTCTTCAGGCCCTGGACAACTTGGTATCACACATGGTATCACAGACTCTATCAGGTACCAGCAGAAATAAAGTCAAAACCTGACTGCTTCAGCCAGGAAGCTTAAACTCGGCCATAGTTTGGATTTTCTAGCAGGACAATGATCCAAAGCATGTCTCAAAATCAACATTAAAATAGTTCACTGACCACAGAATTAAGGTTTTGCCATGACCACCCCAGTACTCTGACTGACCCCATAGAAAAACTGTGGGATGAGCTGAAGAGAAGATTCCACAATTTGGACCTCAGAGTCTGAAGGATCTGGAGAGGTTCTGTGTGGCAGGATTGTCTCAGATCCTTTACCA
Source organism: Colossoma macropomum (assembly GCF_904425465.1). NCBI lineage: Eukaryota > Metazoa > Chordata > Actinopteri > Characiformes > Serrasalmidae > Colossoma > Colossoma macropomum. The sequence goes on along the minus strand of NW_023495055.1, from coordinate 1,443 downwards.
TCGGTCTCATTAAGGATTATAAGAGAAGACTCAGAGCTGTGATCTGCAAAGGGAGACTGTACAAAGTAGTAAATGACTGCGTGCCAATGATTGTGACACATAATTTAAGAAAAATATTTATTTACTGATAAGATTTTTCATTGTACTTCAAATAAAGGTCAGAGTTTTGTTAATATTTTGAATAAAAGATCAAAAGGATCAGAAATAAAGGATGTTTTTACAGTCTGTTTTGCTCATGTTTATCAGGGGTGCCAATATTTGTGGAGGGCACTGTATGGAGGAGACTGCAGAGAAAGTTCTATTGTGACAAAATCAGCAGAAATCCTCACAACTGCACTTAGATCAAAACACTTTATGGTGCTTTGAGAATTACTGGATATTTGTTTATTCATTTCTAGAATTTTTTGTAGAGCTTAATTTGACATTGATATAATTTAATGGTAACTTGAATATTTCATGCTTTAAACAGATAGAAATAAAAATGAACAACATGAACACAGAGCTTATGCTAAGAGAATTGTTTGTTATATACATATATTTCTTTTATAGTGGTTTGTATATTCTTTCTAACTAAACTTAAAAATCAATTTAATGTTTAATGTTTAAATGCTTAGACAGAATTTATTTAGTTAATTTTAATTTAATGTTTATTGGCATTGGGAGTACACTTTGAAATATGCTACAAACAAAAATAACTTCAAGCATTTACATACACAAATAAAACAAATAAAAAGATTTTTTTTCTGAAAGGCCAAAATGCAGTGCAAGTTTCTTCTGTTTATAAAACAGCTGTGACTCACCCTGGACTATTAGAAATAAAGGTTCTGTGCCGGTACATTTTTCATTCATCAAGGTATAAACAATGTAAATGTTCCCTCAAAGGTACAACAGTGGTTTTAAGGTCCAGTTCTGAACCTTAAATAAGTTTTTCCAGGTGAAAAGTTTGTATTTGTACCTTTTCATAACCGAATGTTTTAAAACAGAACAGTAAAATAAAAGCCTGCAGACGAGACGGGGTGTGTGGAGTCAGTACAGCTTAGAACATATATTTCAGTGGATTATGGTACAGTTATGTTCCCTGACTAAAGGTACTGAGATGTACCCTTGAGGGTCCCACCCCAGTGACAAGAGGGGCACTGCCCCAGTGACAGACTACTACCTTTATTTCTGAGAGTGTCTGATTCATCAGTCAAACTGAAACTGATATTCTGGACTTTAATTTTATGATTGTTTCATTTCAAGAAAAGGAGACCTGTGATAAACAGCATTATAAAATTACACAACTGACTTATAACAGACATCTCTAACTTTAATGAATCAATCAATTAATCATTTATTTATTTGTTTGATTATTTATTTATTTTATTCGTTATATTGTTAACTATTCCATTCATTACATAATTTACTGTAGAATTAAAAAACTTCAGTTATACTCTGAAACAT
>NW_023495054.1:0-24721 GCF_904425465.1 Colossoma macropomum | reverse complement strand
GCTGAAAAAAAGTTTACACATTCTCAACAGGACCCACAATGTCAAATACAGCTTTTTTTTGCTGATTTTAGTGTACAATTTCTATTAATTTTCTGAATTAAACATGTTGGAAAAAACATAGAATATAAATTTGTGGATTCTGTCAAAACTTGGTGAAGGACACAGTTTTGAGGATATGAGTTATCTACTGTTGTCATGATATCTCCTTGTTGATTTTGCATCTGAAACCTAAAAATCCAGCAAGACCATCTTTTTAAAGAAGACTAAATTATTAGCCTTAGATGTTTTCTCTGCTTGATGCATGCCAATAATTTGACCCTTCTGAAACAGATTAATATCTTTTCCACGACCAGCTACTCACTCCATCAGTTAGGGTTAAATAACTTGTTGCCAGCTGAAACATAATCACCCATGCAGTAACTATCCAAGGCTCTTACCTATTTGCTTAGTTAAATCCAGGTGGTCATTGACTTCAGGTGTTCAGGTGTTTGGACTGCTTCTACAAACATTTTTGAAAGAATGGGTCGCTCTCAGGAGCTCAGTGAATTCCAGCGTGGTACTCTGATAGGATGCCACCTGTGCAACAAGTCCAGTTGTGAAATTTCCGTGCTACTAAGTATTCCACAGTCAACTGTCAGTGGTATTATAACAAAGTGGAAGCGCTGGGAATGGCAGCAACTCAGCCACGAAGTGGTCAGCCACATAAAATGACAGCGGGGTCAGCAGATGCTGAGGCGCATAGTGCACAGAGGTCGCCAACTTCCTGCAGAGTCAATCGCTACAGACCTCCAAACTTCATGTGGCCTTCAGATGCTGGTAGTGGCTGAAATGAACCTGCTCTTTTGGTAGCTTTTTGTAATGGACTAAATCCAATGTACTTACTGAATGGTATGCAAAGATTATAATCTGACATTAGATTAACTTCTCAACCTTTCTATAAGGTTACATCAACTTCAGAAACACCCCTTGCACAAAAGTTCTCCTCGCACTCACGTGATCTCCAGTTCCAGTTCTGGCTCCCGCTCCTGTACCAACTCCGGTTCTAGCTGCTCCAGAATCAATGCAGTGTGGTTCGTCAAGGCTGTCCAGAGAGGAGAGACTTCAACGACTTCATGGAGGTCTGTGTATGTATTGTGGTACTGCTGGTTATGTTTTACGTGACTGTCAGGCTCGCACACACAGACCTCAGGCGCCAACCCCGGGAAAGCACATGGATTTTAATCCTCTGTATTCTGACGTGGTGACTCAACTACAAAGCCCTGTGCAGCCTCTCCAGACAACTCTTAAAGTCGCCACACTGGATAGGGAACAGCTTTTGTTTTTAGTCATTGGCTCTTCAGAATTTTCTGTTATTTTAGGACTCCCTTGGCTGCAGAAGCACAATCCTTAAATCTCTTTATCCTTTGACACAAGAAGAGAAAGCTATGGGGGAATACATCGACAAGGCACTGGCAAAAGGTTTTATTTTTCATTTCTTGGTTACATTATTTGTGCTCAGGGAATTGTACTGGACGATCAAAAGGTAGAAGCTGTGGTTAACTGGCCTACTCTCACAAACTGGTTCGGCAGGTTCACTGGTCCCTTTTTTCTCGTTTTCTATTCAGTATCTTCTATCGTCCTGGTTCACATAATTCCAAAGCTGATGCCTTGTCAAGAATTCACTAGTCACCGAGCCCGAGCCTGTTCTTCCTCCATCTGTCCGCATAGCATCCATTCAAAGGGAAATTGATGATAAAATCTTTAGAAAATTGCAATGTCCCAGACATACATACATACATACATAATCTAAACCGCTTATCCTTCTGGGTCGCGGTGGGGTGCTGGAGCCTATCCCAGCTGTCATTGGGCGAATGTCCCAGACAGTTGTCCGCAAAATAAGCTATATGTACCAGTCCAATATCATGATCGCCTTATCACATGGGCCCACTCATCTCTTTCCTCGGGACCTCCTGGTGAACTACTGACCAACTGATATTCGTAGGGAACACTTAAAGAGGAAGTACACAAATTTGTCTTGTCATGTTATGTGTGTGCCCAATACAAAACACCCAAAACTCAGTAAATTTATGCCACTTCCCATACCAGAACGCTCTCATATTGCTGTAGATTTCGTCACTGATTTACCTTCATTTGAAAGTTTTACCTCTATCATGGCTGTTGTGGATTGTTTCTCTAGTGGTTTTAGGGTTATCCCCTTTAAATTTACTTAATGCCTTTGATGTTACCTTTTTACTCATATTTTCAACTTTGGTGTTCCTGAGCATATAGTCTCTGATAGAGGTCCACAATTTACTTCTAGGGTGTGGTCGGTATTTTGCGAACACATGTTCAGTGTGTATCAATGTTAGTCTCACATCGGGTTGTAACACTTATTGCAATTTTAATCTGATTATGAATATGATTATTATTGCTTAAACTAAAGAGGAAGTCAGAGTAACTTGGAGTTAGTTTAAAGTCTACAGACCAATGCAGGGAAGAGACAGACACTCGTGCCGAGGATGCTTCAATCAAAAGTAAACTTTATTGTCTAAATATGACACTACAGTTGGATAACTTGTTTAATAAACAAAAGAAAAGAAAAAAACAAACAAGGAATGGCTCAGGGAACGTAACTTATTTCACAGTGTAAAATGGTATGCAAAGGTGGCTGAGGGCGCTCCTTGGGAAAGCGACTCGAAACTTAAGGACAAAGGATCTATAGGGCAACTTAACCTAAACTAACATATATCTAAAAGAGAATTCTTATCGAATAAAATAGTGTTGAACCTTGACTGCACAAATGAAAGATAGCCAGCCTTACTTTGAAGTCGGGAAACAGGACTACGGGTCCTCTGAGAAGGGTCACTTGAGGATCGACTGGAGCTCACAGGCTGGGCTTTCCTTTGCTGGCCCTGGAGTCTTGGTGGGACTTCGCACAGGTGATGCGCTGCAGTTGATGACCGGCTTCGGCGTCTCGCCTACCCGAGGATGAAGCTTGGAACCAGGGCAGTCTTCTGGCAAGGATTCGGTTTGCCGGTCGAGGCACGGCTCTGGCTGGGCTTCAGAGTCTCTGGGCTTCTTCTTAGGGCTGCTTGAGGATGGAGCTTGCAGTGAGGCAGCCCTTCGTGGTCAATCTGCCTGCAGATTGAGGTGGGGCTCGAAGGAAATCTTGGTTCTTGGCATGATGGGCTATCTCGACTCACAGTCGGCTGGGGAAGTGCAGTCATATTTCAAGGCTGCTACCCTGAATTAACTACCTATCTTCATCAGAGCTGAAACTTAAAGAAATTCCTTACTTGGCCATGTAAAGAAATCTTCACTTTCCTCTCTAAGGTTGGGTTAAACTTAAAGATATAAACAAAAGACAAACTACACAGACAACAAAATATCCAGATCTGATCTAAGCGTTCTAAACTTCTAAACTTTGGGGTGCTGTGGGTCCATGTTTGAGATCCTCAGGGAATGTAGAAAGTTTACATTTTCTGTTCAAATTATCGTATCAGTTCTGTTCTTGGTATGTCTAGTTTAGTTAAAATGAGTTCTCCCTCCGGCCCAGCTGAAACTAAAGCTTTTAACTATAGCCTCATCTGTGAGAACCTAGTTCCGTCTGCCATTAGAGTTGTGTTTAACATTAAAAATTAAAATCCTTGCACAGGGCACATTCTATGTTAATTTTTCTTTTTTAATACATTAAAGCCACACTGTGTACATTTTGATAATTTAGAGTCCTCTCTGCTGAAAATGTGGAAATGTGTGTACAGTCTGGAAGAAAATTTTGTAATGTGCGTTGTGCTTTGGACACCCTCTTCCCTGAGTGGATGAATCTGATTATTAAGTCAGATTTTTTAAGTCTGTGTTTGTGATGTTAATTTGTAAATTGACTTTTAATTGATTATTTCATGCTTTATAGAGCGACTGACAGCAGGATGACTCAGTAATGCTACTGCTTTAAATTTTAACAAAAAAAACTTACATAGTGCAGCTTTAAATTCAATAAATAAACAGTAATTGTGCATTAAAATATGCAGAAGTGTGTTCTCTGTAGAGAATATATTTACTTACTTTCACTTAGAACAAAAACAGCACATGTAATTTGTCCAGGACTGACTGATTTGAAATGTAAAACTCTATTTTGGAACACATGCAAACCAGTGGAGTCTGGTTTGTGCTCTGAAAGGTTCACACTTTGCATGATTTTATTCACTTTGCATTGTTTTACTTGCCCCTTGGAATTAAAGATGGATTGTAAATAATAAGCATCATCACCATCATAAAGATATCTGTAGAGAGTCCAGAGAGCTTCAGAAAGTCCTGGTGAAGGGAAAATCTGACAGGACCTTTACTTTTACTAAAGCCAAACTTCACCACATATGATAGAGTCTAAAAGGTTGTTTCCATTGTTGGACCTCAGAACTTAAATGCCAGGATAGAACAACAGTTTACAACAATTGTCTCTGAGACACTGAAATAATAAATTATACAGACAATTGCACATGCCTAACTTCACAGTTGTGCTGAAACGGGATATCATGGTATTTTGAGATCAACTTCGTGAATTAGAGCTTTTTAAAATTGACTTTTTGGAAAAGTGGCCAGTGCAAGTTAGAGTTTTTTACTGAATTGATAGTTCATCATTGAATACTGTCAGATATTTCTAGACAGTCATTGTATAAAAGGCAATAAAATATAACAGTCTTTAAACAGTCTTGTTGCACAACTACTGGAATGAAGAAAATCACCGCCACAACTTTGACTATATTTAAAAAAAAACTTGTGTTACACAGTTACAGTAAAATAGAATGCATGCTGGTTAAATGAACCAGATAAAGATCTAGATGATCCGATTAGTATTTAAAGAGCTGATGTGTCATATGAGGATTTCTGATTTGAAATGCAGATTGCTCTTGCAGACTTTAATACACTCTGACCTCATCCCAGGTGATGATGAAATCTTGGCTTTGTTTACAATTGGTCTTCTTTTGAGGGCAAGACTGGTCTTTTGAGTGGGGACAGTATCCACCCTTGGTGGGAGGAAGCTGCTGTCATTTCTTGCAGTATATCATGTAGTCTCTCAGATAGTCATCAAGCTTTCAGGTTAAACAGAGAACTGTGTTCATCTGTACACACTTTCCTCCAACAAAGCTCTGTAATGTGTGGTGTTACAATTGTTGAATGCAGATTATGCACACAGAGGCATGTGTTAATTTCTTGCCTCACCGGTTGTGTGATATGATACATGAATAATAGTGTTTTTGTCCATTTCAAGACTTTTGGCAGTACGCATTGTGCTGAACACAATTTTGTGTCATATTTTAGAGTTTGCCCTTTCTGGATTGCAGCCTTGCCATTGCAGAAGGGCTTGTGTGGTCTAGGGATCTTCAGATGTGAGTGTCAGTGCATGAACAGAGTGGCCTTTTCTAAAAAAACTAAGTTGTATCTCTTAGTGGTTGTCAAAACAGGTATCACAAACTGGCCTTTATGCTTTTATTTAATCTTACTGAGCACATCCTGTAATTGTTAAAAACAATTTATCCCATGTGCAAGACCAAACTAGACAAAATGTGGTTGTCAGTGACAGACTATTAAAAAGTGGTTGGCAGAGAGAGATAGCGGCAGACAGAGAGAGTCCAGGCCAGGCAGAGAAAGGAGAAAGTGTTGACCAGGTATGCACTAGGTCATCAAATATGTTCTGTGAGTGCACTTACAGCAATCACAGCCTGGTTTCAGGGTGGTCTAGGTTTGAGGGGGAGCAAAACGCTTTCATAATTTCTATGTAACTACGTAATGTGTGGAAGAATATTTTGTTAAGTGTGTTGTGCTTCAGCTCCCTTCCCCGAGTGGATTAATCTGATGATTGCGAGTGCACTGAAAGAGAATTCAAAGACAATTCAGTCAACACTTGGTGAGGGATGTGTCTTTTGAGTATGTGAGTGAATTATTTACTATTATCATCAAATCTTTATTTTTGAATTTGAGACATAAACATCAAACTGGACTTTCTTTGCGGTTTTGTGTGTGTGTGATGTTAATATGTAAAGACTCTGACTTTTTAAATGATTATTTAGTGGTTTACAGGGCGACTCACAGCAGGGTGACTCAGTAATGCAAAGAATCTCATATACGTACAGAGTTAGTTCTGCGTACAGAGTATGTTTACTTACTTTAGAAAATCAACACATCATTTGTCCAGGACTGACTGATTTGAGATGCAAAATATTTCTCTATTTTGGAGCACACACGCAATCTTACGGAAGCAAGTTTGCACTCTGGAGGGTTGACACTTTGCATGATTTTACTCACTTTGCATTTTTTTACTTGCCCCTTTGAATGAAAGGTGCATTGTAAATAAAATGCATCATCACCATCATCAAGATATCTGTACAGAGTCCAGAGAGCTTTACATGAAAGGCAACAAAACGTAAGAAAACAGCCTAGTTGCACATCTACTCTAATGAAGAATATCACTGCCACAGCTATCACTACATTTAAAAAAAATTACACTTGTGTTACACAGTTACGGTAAAATAGCACACATGCTGGTTAAATGAACCAGATAAAGATCTAGATGATCAGATTAATATCCAAATGGCTGCATGATCAAAGCCGGTGTGTCATATGAGGATTTCTGATTTGAAATGTAAATCACTCTTGCAGATTTTAATACACTCTGACCTTGTGTGTTATAGACTGAATTTCATTTCAGCATGAACTGAAGCTGTTTTTCAAACAAATCAATTCAGTGTACACAAAAATGACACATCAGCCTTTTCTACAATGCTGTATTTTCATTGCTGTCTCTGATCTTTGGTCAGTTAAAGCAGAATGGAGGATGTGTTAGATTTTGTGTGTATTGTGAACCACTAGAATTTCTCTCAGTAAACTTGACCAACACTGTGTGCCTTAGAGAGAGCTTACAGTTACAGTATGTACTTTACAGTTCAGATGTTACAAGATGCTTCCTGCTGAACCATCTACATTTTATAGATTACTTTCTGTATTTGGTCAGTGATGATTCTCATATGAAGGAATACTCATATAATATTACCCAATTTCCAGTTACTCTTTACCATAATCAAATGACCATAATATAATGATATGATATATTTTCTTTATTCTTTTAATAACATAAATTAACATTAGTTAGCTGAGCTTAAAACATCCTGAGTTCTAATAACTCTGGAAGGCACTTTGCAACAAGCAGTGTTACATTTAAATTGATTCAGTGGAATAGAGAAAGTATTGCTCAATAGCTAGATTATAAGATACATAAATGATAAATGAGGGAACCTTTAACAAAGACTTGCAGACTTTAATGTACTCTGACCTCATCCTAGGTGGTGACGAAATCTTGGCTTTGTTGACAATTGGTGTACTTTTGAGGGCAAGCCTTTTGAGTCGAGATGGTATCCACCCTTGTTGTGAGGATGCTGCTGTTATTTCTTGTAGTATAGCATGTAGTCTTTCAGAGAGTTGGGAGTGTATGTTGTAAAAGTTGATATTTTGCAATAGAGAGAATTGACAAATGCATTAGATTGCGATAAATGTAAGGATAAGCACTAAATGGTATCTCTATGGCTCACAGTCTCATAACAAGAATGCATGTCTGTAGACAACTTGTTAAACTGATGCTGGACTGTATCGAAACCCACCACAACAGAAGCACGCTTTTTCATAAACTCATCCCCAAATTCCTCTAGTGCATACTCTGTTAACGTCTGGAGTATTCGATCGCACAAGTAAAACATGCTATCGTCAGCTAACTGACCTGTTTTTCCTCTGCAAGAGATTTATTTTTACTGCATGTACTGCTTGTAATGTAATACACATCTACCTGCTTATTTGGACTTTTCTGGGATACTAACACGTCATCCATGGATTCTGATTTTATAGATATAAGATTCACCTGTTAATAAAAACACATAAAAAAAGAACAAACACTCTTCAGATAAAATGGTACCACCTTGCCATAGAGAGGAATGGAGAAAAGGACTTAACATAAATGGCTAATTATAGCACTAGTACACACATAAAAAGATAGTTGCATATTGTTGCATTCATGCAATATCCTGAATTTTGTGTTTTTAGTTTTCTCATCTGCATTTTGGCTTTTTGGAGAGGGGAGCCTCTTGCTGATCACCTGGATCCTTTCGTACTTCGTCCCAGAATTTTTGAATTTCCGTTTTGGGAATCCCCTTGTAGAACAGCATGACATTAATGAAATCAGGTTTGCCAGGCAGGGTGTAAGAGACCTACAGAGACACAAAATTGGATTCTTTTAATGACAAACAGTTTGAAAAAAAATCAGAAATACAATGCACTGATCCTGTGATTGTAAACCAATCCATGCACATTTATGAATTAATTATAATTAGCCATCTTTTAGAAAATTAAATGACAGACAACACAGTTCTTGAATCTCAAACCCCATCTTTAGCTAGTGGTATTAGCTTGTTTGCATTATCCTCCCTTTAGAACAATAGGAAATCAATTACATTATTACATTATAAGATGAATTTGAAGAAATATGATTACATAATACACATAAAAAGTGCCAGAGCTCCAAACCATTTCAAAGAACAGAAACAAAAACTCTAAATGGAACTCTATCCCTTAGGCACATTACATTATATTATAATTATAGTATTTTACATTATAGCATTTCCAGCCCTTTTGTTTACTGGCACAATTTACAGGTAAATAAATGTCAAATAAAGGTTTTCATACATACACCGATCAGGCATAACATTACAACCACCTCCTTGTTTCTACACTCATTGTCCATTTTATCAGCTCCACTTACTGTATAGGTGCACTTTGTAGTTCTACAGTTACAGATTGTAGTCCATCTGTTTCTCTGCATACTTTATTACCCTGTTCTTCAGTGGTCAGGACCCCCACAGGACCCCCAGAGAGCAGGTACTATTTGGGTGGTGGATCATTCTCAGCACTGCAGTAACACTGACGTGGTGGTGGTGTATTAGTGTGTGTTGCGCTGGTCTGAGAATAGTCCACCAACCAAAAATATCCAGACAACAGTGTCCTGTGGGCAGCGTCTTCTGACCACTGATGAAGGACTAGAGGATGACCAACACAAACTGTGCAGCAGCAGATGAGCTGTCGTCTCTGACTTTACATCTACAAGGTGGACTGACAAGGTAGGAGTGTCTAATAGAGCGGACAGTGAGTGGACACAGTGTTTAAAAACTCCAGCAGCACTGCTGTGTCTGATCCACTCATACAAGCACAACACACACTAACACACCACCACCACGTCAGTGTTACTGCAGTGCTGAGAATGATCCACCACCCAAATAGTACCTGCTCTGTGAGGGTCCATGGGGGTCCTGACCACTGAAGAACAGGGTAAAAGGGGGCTAACAAAGTATCAGAGAAACAGATGGACTACAGTCTGTAACTGTAGAACTACAAAGTGCACCTATATAGTAAGTGGAGCTGATAAAATGGACAATGAGCATAGAAACAAGGATATATATATATATATATATATATATATATATATATATACTGAATAATAAGCCTTAGTTTAGCCTGGTAATTTAAGGGGTTATTGTCATTTGTGGACAGTGGGAATTGGGAGCTGGAAGCACTGTGATATCGTTTTATAGCTTTTTGTTGAGTACAAGGTTTGAAGAGTTAGAGAACTTATTACACTCTGGAATGGGCATGACAATTTTTGACCTGCTTAACCATTCATAGTAAGTCAATTAAGGTCTACAAAGTTAATTAAGGTCTGAGATGCTTAACCATTCATAGTAAGTCAATTAAGTTCTACAAAGTTAATTAAGGTCTGAAACTTTTCATCTGAAAGAGTGTCCAAACTTATCCATATGCCACAATTACAAATGTATTTTTCTATTTTTGAAGTTAATCAAATGTTTAACGTTTGCAGAAAAACTGTGAACATCATAACTTAATATTTAATTATATGAGGCCTACATACAGCCTATGTGAAAGGAACAGAATTAATTGATTTTTTTATTTGTTAATTTTATGTTAACATAGGGATGAAAATGTTAAAATTTAAAAGAACGTTAAACATGCTAATGACATGCATAGCCTCCACATACAAGTTTACTGCAAGTAATTAGGAGGTCTAACATTTCTTAATCTGTGAGGTCCATGGGTTATGGGTTAATAGGTTTGAGTGAGTACAATTAGCTGTGTACAATTACTTAAGCTAACTTGCCAGTAACATGCCAGAAATTATTAGGAAAATTTCTATGGGAGAAATAATGCTTGTAGGTTGCATAATAGTGATCTTTGTTAAGCAAGAAAAACTCATTAACCTTCCACTTTCCTTCTTCATTGTTCAAGTGTTCCACCTTCTGAGATTTAAATGTTTTCTCAGCAAAGAACTTGTAAAATTTACCATTTTTTGAAAATTTGTTGATGATTTTCTGTGATGTTGAGAGTTCATTTGACGATTGCAGGCATTCCTGAAGAATGTCGCCTGTATGAAAAAAACTAAAATAATGTACTGCAGTAAACGCACAAAAAAGTAAAGTTACCAAGTTGTAACAAGGAGGGCAGTGAGGAGGAAGGATGTAAGTGCAAGTTGGAATTGTTCCATGAACTGGTAGGCAGAAACAAGAACAGACAGGAACAAAATGAGAGAACAAAAGAAAACCAAATGGCTTCCCAGCCTTGGTCCTGGAGGCCTGAATTATAGTGCTTTCCCTGCTTTAACACATTTGTTAATGAGCTAAGGGCAGTGGCCCTCCAGAAACAGGCTTGGGAACCGTTAAACCAGAGCACCACCAGTTTGTGATGACAGCTTTTTCAACGCTGCATCGCACCTACGAGGCAGCCTGGGCCAGCCACTTGTTCAACGCTAGCCCAAGCTGGCAAGTAGCATCAAAAAAGTAGCTAATCCATGATGCAACGTAGTTGCGATGCAGCGTCGAACAAGCTGAAAGGATGACAACAGTGTACAGTACGTTCTATTTGTAGGACAGCTAGAAGAGAACCTGTGAGATTAGTGTCAATTTTGTCATCATCTGCTGCAGCAGAGCTGGGTGCTCCTTTTTCATTTGAGCCTGGCGTCCTAGAAATATCAATGTCATATGTCATAAAGTTAGAATTAGGTGCTTAAGGTCATAACTATTGCATATATGACCTTAAGCACCTAATTTAGCACTTCACTTAGCTTTAGCTAATGTCTTTGGAAAATGGAGCATCTTACTGAGGTTCTTCAGTATTTAGCAGTTCTTCCCAGAGTTTCTTAATAGCTTCTTGGGCAGTCCCTTGTAGAAAAGCATGACCTTTATTTTTCAGGAAGGAGACATGAGACCTACAGATACACAAAAGTGAATTCTGTCAAAAAAATTGTAATAGAAAAAGTTGTAAAAAAGTTGCAAATGCATGCACTTAAAAATACAGATCAAACATTCCTGTCCATACATTGTATATCATTTTTTGGATCATCTTTCCTGTAGAATCGTAGAAACTCAACTGGATTCTTCTCTTTCTTACCATAGTTTAAATTGATAGGCTGTAACAAAGAATAATGAATAATGGAGACATGCTGTCAAAAATAATTTCAGTAATAATTCTGGTTAGTATGGATGGTTCTGTTACAATCCTTTGTTATATTTTTGTCCTCCCTTTATGCCACAGTCAAAAATTGTGACAATAAAAACATCAGCAGTCGCTATACAATCATGCTTCATGTTGCCACCATGACAGCCTTCATCACCTTCTTCTTTACTAGAGCAAATGATGCGTATGTTACTGCAGTTTCACCAGTAATTAAGACTACATGACCATTTTTTGTGTGTAAACTATAAAAACCATTTTGTGAAGGGCTGCAATCCTAAATTTGGTTACTGTTCTGAGACATTCCCTCTTCCTCTCAGCTGACATCCCCTTGGGCAACTACAGTAGCTCAAGAAGAACTGGGCCTAGCACTGTCAAACCTCTCACCTACAACGTGAAAATGAAATGTAGTAGTTATCAAAATTCGCTTTTGAAACCCAGAGACAATAAGTTATTGTATCTGGCTCAATACAGCAGTAGACTTCACTTAGTTGTAACTGCTGTACCATTTAAGCTGCAAAAAAAAAAGTGGTTGGAAAAATATAAGAAGAAGGTATTATTACTTCGTATGAGTTAGCCTTGCCACATATTTTCTATTGTATTTTCTTTTTGCATCAAATTTCTATGGGATTTCTTTTAATTACTCATTTAAAAATTACATTACTCACAACAGCTAACAATGAGGTACTGAAGTGGGCAACACTGTAGTTTTCTTTTCAAGCACATTTCTAAAAGAAGCTTTGGTATTATAATAGTCAAAACTGAGCTCTGCCTGGAGCTACTTACTAAAATTTAACACAGCATATGATATGAATTTTTTTTTGTGGTGAAGCTTCCTGCACTTACCAAAACTATGAAGTCATCTGGAGTTAGAGCAAGCTGCTGACAACTTGGCTCTTTCTTCACATTTTCCAACCAGGCCTCCAGCCTATTCTGATTGAGTGAGAAAATTTGAGAACAATAAGACGTACACAAAAGAGCCCAGAGCTTGCTTAACAATAGCTAACTAGGCATGCAAGCTGTAAAAAGAAAATGCATTAAAAATCATGAGATGCTCAGGACTGTGTTCCTTCTGACGTGACCTGGAAGTATACCTGCCCAGAGCAGCCCGACCCACAAGATTAAGTGACCCTTATTAGTCCCACAACAGGGAAATTTCACCTCCGCATTTAACCCATCTGTGAAGTGAAACACCACACACACACTAGGGGGCAATGAGCACACTTGCCCAGAGCGGTGGGCAGCCCTATCCACGGCACCCTGGGAGCAGTTGGGTGTTAGGTGCTAGGTGCCTTGCTCAAGGACACCTCAATCGTGTACTGTCAGATCTGGGGATCGAACCGGCAACCTTCCGTTCACAGGTCCGGTTCCCTAACCTCCAGCCCATGACTACCACACCCTACTCCATTTTGCTTCGCCTGCTCTGTTACATTCGTACATGCTTTGTTTGATTCTGTGAAACTGTGAATTTCTGTGCTAAGTAGGAGACGAGTGCCATTTGTTCTGATTACCCTTTTTCTTCTGGTTTTACACATGCATTTAGGGTAGTTTGGTCTTTTTTATTTATTTATTATATTTTCAGGTAAGTTAGCTTAGTATTCATCAGTATTTTTGTTTAGGCACATGCCAAAGCTACCTTTACCCACAGCAGGTAATCAGCTTAAATAAACCTAAAGTGGTTTCTTGTGAAAGCAGTGTGTGATGTTTGGTCTGACAGCAGGTCTATGGAGAAAGTTCTCTCATTTTCTGTTACAGCCTGACCCTAGACTGAGAGAAGTTTTAGTCTGTAGGTGGAGCCTTATTTTAACAACACTCCTGCATTTAGAGCAGGAGGTGAGACTGCATCCCTGTCCCTCATGGCCACATTAAATGTAACAGTAAATGTGTCCTAAAGTCTGAAAATCAGTGTGGAACATTAAGAATTGTACCTACAGAAACACTTATTTTATGAAATTAAGTAATGCTTTTTGTGTTTTAAAGGGAAAAATATAATTTTATGCATGCACGACTGTTTAAAACTGTGTTTGCTAATGATGTACTGGCTAGTGTTTTGATTTCTGCTCAAAATGAGCTGAAGTTGTCACTAACAAACCGGTCACTACTGAAACATTTGGTACAAACCTCCTCAAACTAAGATCTTGACTTTGTGGCAAATAATAAAAATAACTTGAATATATGTCATTTTTCTGTCTATGGTTTTCCTAGTATAGGGTCAAAAATGTAGGAATAATACACAAAAACCATTTCTTTTTTCAGAAATATTTAATTTTAAATTTAAATTTTATTATTTAACCACTTTATTTTAAAAGCTTTAAAACCATCTCTAAATTCTGTCAACAAGGAGCTTGACCAACCTTCCACTTTTCAGCGCTATCCAAGTGTTTCACTTCCTTGAATATATGCTCACCAACGAATTTGTAAAGATCACGATTCAAAATTCTCTCAATAATTGCCTTAAGCGTTAAGAGTTTCTTTTGCTGTAGAATGTCATCTGTACATGAGAAGAATCAAAGAAAATGAAACAACTAAACAGAGAATATAGAACATAAATCCATCCACTGGTAGATACACAGATAAAGTTATTGTGATGCCATTGCTTGTTTATGTTTTCCAAGAAAACGGTTCCAGTTGGTGCTTTTATCTGTCAGACATTTATTCAGTGTACTTTGTTTATATGACTTGTTGAAAGTGACACCATTAAAGTTGCAACATTTAGATGATGCTGGGTTTCATTTCACTTGACATTGTCAGTCCACCCATTATTTAAAGAAGAATAGAAGTAGGACCTGTGAGTTTGATGTAAGTTTTGATGTTACTTTTTGCATCTGCATCTTGAGATTTTCTTTCCTTCCAATGTAAAGAGATCATCAGCTGCTTTGAGTGTATCCTTTATCCTAGAAAAATCAAGTATAACTTGATTTTATAAGTTACAACCATACAAATTCTTTTATCACATGCAATACAGACAGTTTTAATTTGGGACACATTGGTATGGTCCACTGGCATGGTCCAGTTTTATAGGCTCATGAACTTACATGAGTTTCACTGCCTTTGTAACCCTGTGATGGTAGGCATTATGGTGAAGGAGGTTGCGAGTGTGAAACAGCTCATACATGTTCATTGCTTCCTGATTAAGCTAAATGAAAAAACTTAGAACTGTATTTAAATAATGTTTTCACAAAGGACACACAAAGAACACAAAGGATGTTTTAAAGATCACCTTGTCTCTCACACAGATCTGCTTTTCACCCTTCTCATTGCTGCAAACTCTTGCAAACATCATGTAAAGTTCATGGGAGAAGTTACATTTTATACCCAGATGGTGGCAATCCCTGAATAAAGAGCAAAATATTACTTTATATGCTTCATATATTGGAAATCACCCTTAAATCTTGGAACAATTAAACCTCCACATCACACATAGAATACACATAGAAATGAAACTCACCGGCTGAAATAGTCCATTTTGTCAACATCAATTCCAGTTCTGTGGTTGGCCACAATCTCATACAAGTAGGATTTCTCCTTTGGCCTTCCTGTAAAATGCCACTATACAAAACAAAACAATGGCTTGATTTTCAGCATTTGCACATACCTACTTCCTTGAAACATGAAATATTGAAAGTATAGTAAATGAAACAATACAAAAACTGAATTTTATAATAATATCAAATAGGTATTTTTAAACAAGAGAATGTGTAATTATTTTCACTTCAAATCAATAAAACATATAATTTAACCGGGGGGACCCAAACGTTTGCGGAAGATCTACTGTAGATCTGTCTTTTCTAACTAATTTTAAATGCACTACATTTGTCAACATTTGCACACTTTAATATGCAATTTTGGAAGACACATGCAAAACAAGTGGAAGCAAGTTTGCACTTCGAAAGGTTATCGTTGAAAACCAGCAATTTGCCCCTTTGAGTGAATGTTGCACTATAAATAAAATGCATCACCATCATCATCATCATCATCATCATCATCCTAATCAAAAAATCTGTCTAGAGATGAAAAGCGAAAGTGAAAAGGTGGAAGGTATCATATATATATATATATACATATATAGTGTGATGAAAGTTGTTGGGTAGGTTTAACATCGTGAGACATGCGAAAAATTCTGGTGTCATGTTCGGCCACGCATGTGACGTAAGCAAGGACGTGCCTTATTGCTATACTTGAATTACTAATGAAGTGTTGCTGGTTATCGCCCCTATTTTTGTAATATTACTATTACTGATTACTGTCAGTCATGTCAGCTATGCTGGTCCAGTAGCAGAACTTTACCCAATGGAGTGCTCAAAGTTGTATAAGGTCGTCCCGTTGTGCGTGCTTTCCATCATGACTCTTGCATTCAGTGAGCAGTGATGCCCTCCATGAGCCATCCTGTAAGTGCCAGCACTAATGGCAGATGGCTGCACGATGCAGGACTACATGCACGCAGACCGTTATGACTACTGCCCTTAACACCACACCAGCGTCGCCAAAGACTGCAATGGTGTCAAGCAATGGTGTCGTGCCAGTCATGGACTGAGAATGGTAGCGGGTCATCTTCAGTGACGAGTCCCGCTTTTGTCTTGGTGGAGGCGACCAACGAATCCGTGTGTGGAGGCACCATGGTCAGCGCCAAGATGAACGGTTTGTTGTCACGCGTCACACGTCCAGAAGGCCTGGTGTCATGGTTTATGGTGCAGTTTCGTACTATGCCATATCACCTTTGGTCTTCAATACAGGCACTGCATGCAGTGGCCCTATTTTTCTGTATGCACACTGCGGTGCGCTATTCCAACTGGACAGCACTCGCCCGCATAGTTCTGCCATCTCAAGAGCTTGCCTTGAAGACATAGATAGTATGCCATGGCCAGCCGCATCTCCAGACCTATCCCCGTTTGAAAATGTGTGGGATGCTAATGGACGAGCTATTAACACTCCAGCCCTACCGCAAAATCTGCAGGAACTGCGTGAGAATATTCAAGCTGCATGGGATGGATTTTCGCAGGACACCATTAGGAACCTCTACTCCATGCATCTTCCCTCTGAATAGAATTGCAATCCGAAATGTCCTTCTGGGTGTAACAAATTTTTTGAAGATAAGTATATATATATATAATATATATATATATATATATATATATATATATATATATATATATATAGATACAGTAACGTAAGACAAAAAGAAATGGGAAAAGATTTCAGAAGGTACACATCCTGGTTAAGTAAACCACATAATTAACTACTATGTGATCAGATGACTGCATGATCAAAGAGTTGATGTGTCATATGAGGATTTCTTGGATTTTCAGATTAGAAATGCACATTGTTTTTTTGCAGACTTTAATTTAATATGCTATCGCCCCGTCCCAGGTGACAAAACCTACAGCAGATTATGGTCACTAAACTGCCATGTCTGGGTGGTTCATAGAAAAAAGTTGGCTTTGTTGACAGTTGGTCTACTTTCAAGTGCAAGCCTGGTCTTTTAAGTTGAGATACAGGCCTCAAGGAATTAATTTGTATTAAATTTAGTTTATGTTTTCCAATTAAGTAATAAATAGTTACAGATTTTGAGCACAGTAGCTTCAGATCATTACAGATTATTACCTAATCTTGTATGAAATATACTTGTGTCATAGTATGTGTTACATTCTCCACAACAAATAGCTTTATTGAAATAAAATTACAAGAATAACCCTAGATTACTCTTTACTCTTCCTTCTTCTTTTGTCTACCCACTGCAATGTTCTGGCTACAGGCTAAACAAATCAGGTATGATGTGATGCTGGCTGGAGGTTTCAGATTTGTGTTCCACAGCTGTAGAATTGCATGACAACACATCAACAGTCTTAATCAAGATAATAGTGTGTGTCACGCATTAATCCTAATCATCACATGCATCATATTTTGCTGTCTTTTATTATTAGCTGTTCTTTTACATAATTATAACTCCATAATTATTGGCACCCATTGGCAAAGACGGCTATAAAAACTCACAAAAAATGTCTTTGTAGGTAATTAGCTCAAACTTATACTTAAAATGAGAGAGAAATGTGATTTATTCATTTATTCTCCAAAGTGGTAACTTTACAGGAGAAGGAAAACATTGTTAACTTGTAATGGAAGTAATTATAACAACATTTTTTCCAAGTAATTCTGGATCATTTCTGTAGATCTATTCATTGTGAAATTTTGACATAATCCAAAGTGTAAAAGGAGTTTTCAAAATATGCAAAAAAGTAAAAATGATCAAACATGGAGATGTGATGAGATGACTGCATGTAAGTGACAATATGAGACATAAAAACCCCAACAGTAACTATTTCTGTTTATAAAATGTAATATTCATGCATTTTTGACATAAAATTGACTTTATAAAATTCATAAAATTGAATAGTTAAACTAATCTACACTAAACTGAACTACATTTTAAAACCTTGTTGGAGCAATAATTAAGGTCTTACACACAAAAAATTCAAATGCTGTAAACTGAAAAGTTGCATTCATCATTCAATTCGAGACTCATTAATTCAACAGCACAAACCTTTTCTAACAACAGCTTGCTGCTATGAACATGCGAATGCAAACTGATGAATAATGCAGTTCTAAATCTTTATTCACTTAACTTGCTAGCTGACAAACCGGATCACCAAATGGCGCACTCACTTGTGAGCATATTTGTTATTTAACCAATTTATGAATAAATTGTGGCCTTTTTATGGAACCTTTACAGAATTCATTCCATACATTCATCCCTGGGTGAAACACAGAGAATTAGTGTAATTTGTTCTCACTGCTTATTGGTTCTCTCTTCCCTGTGATGTGGTGTTACAAAGCTGAAAGCACACAGATGCATGTCTTGATTTCTTGCCACACTGGTATTGTGATACGACAGACTTTTTTTCCATTTGAGAGTATAGATGCATTGTGCTTAATACAATCTTGAGTCATATTTTAGGGGTTACTGAATTGGAAAGTGCCACCCCTCACCACCCTATAGATCTGCCCCTGCTGCAATGGCACGTTTTCAAATCCTCAAAGAAGTGACAACCCTAGCATGACAGCAAAGTATCTGCTGGCATTTCTTGCTCTTGATAATGCTTGTGTAAATGCCTGGTGTTATTCATGGGAGGTCACCGCAGTAGACCCCTTTCTTTCTGAAAAACAGCTTCTAATTGCTGGGCAGGACTGATCAGCATATACACAGAAGGGGTTATAGCCAATAAAGGACATTCAGCTACTAAATATAGGGATTCATGTACCTTTTTTAGCACCTTCATTTTAAAAAAACATTTGTTCAATAAAAAATGGTACTGTAAATTGTGTTTGCCCTTAGAATCCCATGTGAGTGCTGGTGTCCCTTATGCAGGTTTTATTTAAATAATTGATTAAAAGTTGATTGTTTGTCATTTGGTAAATGTCTGTGTTTTAAGAAAAGATAAGCACTACATGGTTTTTTTATGGCTCATAGTCTTGAGGTCCTAGGTGTGATCTTGTAACAAGAACTTCGGTACTGTATTACATTGAAATCTGCCACAAACAAAAGTATATCTCAGGCCCCTCAGAAACCTGCCCCCAAACCTGCCCCACTAGTACATGTTCTTTTAACATCTATAGTAATCAATAGTACATGCATAACATACTAGCTAGCGAAATGCTATCCTTAGCTAATGGAACTGCTTTTCCCTTGTAAAAGGTAATGTTTACTTTTACTGCATATAATGTGTTCTCCACACACACAGCACACATCTACGTCCTAAATTAACTTTTTCGGGAGAGCTTTCAGCCATGATAACTTCCATAGGCTATCGACTGGCATGTTGTCCTTTGGACAATTCTGACAAGTGCATCATCGCCCCCTATTTTGAGCTATGTGTGATGCAGCCTGTGGCACATTGGATGTGTAGATGGAAGAATGGATTCCACTAAATTCTGGAATGCAGAAAGTTCTGGAAGCAAATGTGACACAGTCAGTAAAGAAACTGAAGCGGAAAAAAGGCTGGCTTCTTCAACAGGACAATAATCTGAAAAATACCTCATTTACCATGAACTACCAGAAACTCAAGTTCAAGCTTTGAAACATAAAAATCCCATGAGTAGATCGTAAACATACTATGCATGCAAGACGACTGAAGAATATCACAGAACTAGAGGCTCTGCAAGGAAGGGTGGGTGAAAATTCTTGAAACAAGAGTTAAAAGACTCCTAGCTGACTGCAAGGTAGTAGTGAGCAGTGTTTGCCAAAAAAACCTGTTTCAAATAAAACTATATAAGATGCTTAGGTAAACCTATTGTTCTTGGTAAACAGTGGCATACAATTCTATAAAATGAGACTACACTAAATTCTGAAACTGTCAGTTGGTCTGTGTGGAGCTGGAGAACGAACATATTAAATGCCATGTTCACAGCCCAGTTCATTTATTTCTTTCTTTCTTTATTTAACTGTTGTATAAAAGCAAAAGAACACTTGCTGATGTCAAGGTCATGTGTTATCGCAAATAACATCACAGCCGTGATGTTATATTATTTTATACATTTTATTGAAGTGAATTTTAAAATAGTCTTTGAAGATTATAAGCTCCAATTCTTAACTTCAAACCTCTCTTCCATTTCACAGATCCTGCTGTATTTGTAGCATCCCTCCTCAAATAGAGCCCGGCTAAATCCTCACCTGCCATTGTCATTGGAAACACTTAAAAAGATTTCTGGTATTTACAGAACCATGTCAAGGTTATGCACTGTTCCCTTTTCCTGTGCTTATTGTAATTGTAACTAGCCGTTCAAATGAGCTTCCAGGGGTTTCAATATACATTAAAGCACCACAAATAGCTTCTTAATATAGTGTCAAAGTGTAGTATTTCAAAATAAAAGTACTGACTAGAAAAATGTCTAATTATTATTTTAAATCTAGAAAATCTTGGTCATTTAAAGGAGGTTTCAAACTTTTTTCACAGCAATGTATATTTTGCTTGCACATCCTTGTATGCTGTGTTAGTTATCATGCAAAACAGATTCTTAGTACTTGGCAAAAGAAAAAGCATTCT
Organism: Colossoma macropomum; assembly: GCF_904425465.1. Lineage (NCBI taxonomy): Eukaryota > Metazoa > Chordata > Actinopteri > Characiformes > Serrasalmidae > Colossoma > Colossoma macropomum. The sequence continues at coordinate 4,148 of NW_023495054.1, read as the reverse complement.
TCAGATTTTTTTAATTAATCAGATGTTTATTCATGCAGGCAACTCCCAGGCTGATATGAATCAACTATCAGCTTTGTTTGGTGATGTTGTTCAACAAGTTCCTGGGTGGATCACATGTTCGGTACACGTGCAACAGCTGCATCTCCAGGATGAGAACTGCTAACATAATGATGTGTTACTGCCAAAGGTGCTGTGAATGCTATAGTGATGTGTGTTACCATCATACCTGATATTCTAAATGTTGTTGGTAATCTCTGTGGAGAGTTTTGTTAGGGTCAGTAAAATCCTGATTAAGGAACTAACAGGTAAAGAGGCACCAATAAATTATCTAGCATTACATGTAGTGGGCAGTACTCAGCTGCTCAACTCTTCTGGAGGATGGAAGACGGCTACAATAAAGAGCTGAGAATTTTGCCAGAAACCACAAAATAGCTGAGAGTCTGAAAGTGGAAATGACTGACCCGACGTTTACTGAAGACATCAGCACTAATGAAAGTGGTTTGATTAAAATGTATTCAATAGGTTCTAACAGTGATGCAGGAGTTGGATGGTTCATATCAAAATACAATATTTGGCTTGAGAAATTATGATGTATTTTTAAAACACTTTGTTAGCTTACAGGGCTTGTGCTCCTCACATGTGACCCAGCAGCAACCAGTCAAACCACATTATCAAACAAAGCTGAAACTGGATTCATACCAGTATGGGAGCACTCATGGGTAAATATTTGCTTTAGAAAAAGTCATTAAAGAAAACATATGACAGCTTTGTTAACAGTTTGTAAAGACACAAGCAGTTCTGCAGGATACATGATGACAGGGGTGTGTTCACTAATGGTGAATAATTGCTGTTTGTAATGTAGTTGAGCTACTTTAGGTTACACTACCCTGTCAAAAGTACTGGGACACAAGCAGACACTTTTAATACAACATTTAATAACTTAGAGATCAACAATGATAATATTATAAGATTTATAATAATAAGATTTTGGGATACTGGAGTTTACCACAATGACATTGTACAACAATAATACTCTGATGGTGTGCTCCCCTGCAGTATCTTCTTTAGATAAACTGATCACAGAATACTATGCTGCTGTTTACCAAGATAAATAGGTTTACCTAAGAATCTTAAATAGTTTTATTTGAAAACATATATGTACTCTGATTTATATTGAAACCATTTTAATTATATACATTATATACATTTTATACATTATTCATTATATATATTTTTGGCAAACACTGCTCACTACGACATCTCGACATTTTTTGTTGATTTTTGAAGTGAAAGGAAGTAAACACAACCTCTGCACCAAAATATTTGATGTAGGTGTTTAACTTAAAAATTACCATTCTAAAATTGTAATTGTGGAATGTGTAAACATTTGGGTACCTGGCTAAGTCAGTACTTAATAACACCCCGTTCATTAAATATCTCAGCTTGAAAATGCTTTTCACCGTCAGATGGAAGTCTTTTAATTCTTGTCACGCTCTCTTCCTTGTTGAGCACTTCTAGCTCTGCGATATTCTTGCACATACAACCTGTTTGATGTCTACGCACAGATTTTTAATGATGTTAAATTTTTTAATAATGAACTTCTGGTTTTGATTTATATTTTGCCCAGGCTGAGAGATAGAAGGGGAGGCCAGAGAGTGACCTTGCATACATAGCAGACACTTTCACTTTCACTTCACAAGTCAAACTACATTTCTGCAGTTGAGAATAACATTTACACACTAAAACAGACGGTGTGTTATACTATTGATTTGAACAACAATAGTAAAACCTTTACCATTGTTGATGTTTTTACTAAGGTTTTCCGATAGTAAAATCTTTGCAAAAACATCTCCGACTCCTGGTACTTACATTTCCAGACTAAAAAAGAATTGCTTTGAGTTCCTCTTATTGTGTTCTTCCTTTTGCTCTTACCGAGTTTTACTTGTCATTGGTGCCCTTGGCAACACTTATTTGGGGCTGGGACCTAAATTCTCTGACAAAGCCTGAACACAAGTGTGTCAAGTATATTATGTATTTTAACTTTAGTACTAGGTGTGTAGAAGATAAACATCCTGATTGAAAACTTAATTATGTGTTATGAATATGAATGAGACTAAGCCATGACAATGACAGTTCTGTTGTAAGAGTTGACATATCTAGGCTTAGTGTAATAAGGTTCTATCTGTGTTCAAGGCAATTTTGGGATAAAGCTTAATAAATGATCTAGCGTTACATGTAGTGGGAAGTACTGAGCAGCTCAACTCTTCTGGAGGATGGAAGACGGCTACAATCAAGAGTCTGAAAGTGGAAACGACTGACCTGACGTTAAATGAAGGCATCAGCACTAATGAAAGTGGTTTGATTAAAAAATCAGAGGTTGAAACATTTTGTATGTATTATCAAATACATATAAGACAGGTGTAATAAAATGAACATATCTGAATAAAAACCAAGGTGATTAACCTATCACTTCTGGAGGATGGAGGACAGCTTCAATAAAGAGCTGAGAATTTTGCCAGAAACCACAAAATAGCTGAGAGTCTGAAAGTGGAAACGACTGACCTGACATTAAATGAAGACACCAGCACTAATGAATTTGGATGATAATGGTTTGATAAAAAAAAATCTGAGGTTGAAACACTTTGTTAGCTTACAGTCCTTGTGCTCCTTACATGTGATCCATCAGCAACCAGTCAAACCACATTTCCAAACAAAGCTGAAACTGGATTCATACCAGCATGAAAACATTCATGGGTAAACACTAGCTTTAGAAAAAGTCATTAAAGAAAACATATGACAGCTTTGTTACCAGTTTGTAAAGGCACAAGCAGTTCTGCAAGATACACAATGACAGGGGTGTGTGCAGTAATGGTGAATAAATGTTGTTTGTAATGCAGTTGAGCTACTTTAGGTTACACTACCCTGTCAAAAGTACTGGGACACAAGCAGACACTTTCAATACAACATTTAATAACTTAGAGATCAATAATAATATGAACTGGGATTGGAAACAAAACACTGACAAGCTTTTAAATGTATGCTGTCACGAACAACTGTTTACCTACAACAACAGGTTTACCTCAGCATCTTAAATAGTTTTATTTGAAAACATATCTACTGTGATTTCCACTGAAACCATGAGAAAATTTAAATACACTGTGATATACATTTTTTGGCAAAGATCGCCCACAATTACCTCTGGACATTTTCTGATGATGTTTGCAGTGAAAGGAAGAAAACACAACCTCTGCACCAAACTATTTAATACACTTTATAGTTCATTTAGTTAAACAAATAAAAAAATACACAAGCGTAATTGTGGAAGCTGTAAAAGCTTGAACACCTTACTAAGTCAGTACTTAATAACACCCCATTTGTAAAATATCACAGCTTGGGAATGTTTTTTGCAGTCAGCTAGGAGTGTTTTAACTCTTGTTTCAGGAATTTTCACCCACTCTTCCTCAGAGCACTTCTAGTTCTGCGACATTCTTGCATGCGCAACATGTTAGATATCTACCCATAGATTTTTAATGATGTTCAAATCAGGGGTTGTGAAATCCACTCTAAAGGCTTCAGCCTGATCATGAACTTCAGTCGAGGGATAATGGAGATATTCTGGCTTTGATTTATACTTTGCCCAGGCTGAGAGACAGAAGGGGAGGCCAGAGAGTGACCTTGCATACATAGCAGACACTTTCACTTTCACTTCACAAGTCAAACTACATTTCTTGAGAATAACATTTACACACTAAAACAGACGGTGTGTTATACTATTGATTTGAACAACAATAGTAAAACCTTTACCATTGTTGATGTTTTTACTAAGGTTTTCCGATAGTAAAATCTTTGCAAAAGCATCTCCGACTCCTGGTACTTACATTTCCATTTTGAGTCATTGTTTTCTTCCTTTTACTCTTACCGAGTTTTACTTGTCATTGGTGCCCTTGGCAACATTCATTTGGAGCTGGGACCTGAATTTTCTGACAAAGCCTGAACACAAGTGTGTCAATTATATTATGTATTTTAACTTTAGTACTAGGTGTGTAGAAGATACACATCCTGATTGAAAACTTAATTATGTGTTATGAATATTAATGAGACTAAGCCATGACAATGACAGTTCTGTTGTAAGAGTTGACCAATCTAGG
>NW_023495053.1:0-1320 GCF_904425465.1 Colossoma macropomum | reverse complement strand
CTATCCGCCGCATAGGCTAATTTGATTGAGATGCGTTCGATTGTGTGGAAAGAAGTCGAACTGAAATAAGCCAAATTAAAGACGTTACCAGACAAGATGAATAATAAGAGTGAAAGTACCGCGTTATCCGCGATGTAAGCGCTAAATTGCATTGTGACTGCGTCGATTGTGCTAGGAATGAAGTTCGACTGAAATAAGCCAATTAAAGACTTACACGACAATACATGAAATAATGAGATGAAAGTCCACTGCCCGCTATCCGCCGCATGTAAGCGGCCTAATTGTGATTGGAGCGTCGATTGCTGGAAAGAAGTTCGAACTGACATAAGCCAAAATTAAAGACGTTACCACGACATAGATGAATATAATGAGATGAAAGTCCACCGCTGCGATCCGCCGCATGTAAGCGCCTAATTGTGATTGTGATGCGTTCGATTGTGCTGGAAGAAGTTCGAACTGAATAAAGCCAAATAAAGACGTTACCCCAGACATAGATGATAATAATGAGATGAAAGTCCCACCCGCCGCTATCCGCGCAGTAAGCGCCTAATTTGTGATTGCGATGCGTTCGATTGTGCTGGAATGAAGTTCGAACTGAAATAAAACAAATTAAAGACGTTACACACGAGATAGATGAATAATATGCGATGAAGCCACCTGCCGCTATCGCCGCCATGTAAGCGCCTAATTTGTGATTGTGATGCGTTCCGATTGTGTGGAAGAAGTTCGAACTGAAATAAAGCCCAAATTAAAGACTGTTACCACTACATAGATGAATAATAATGAGATGAAGTCCACCTGCCGCTATCCGCCGCAGTAAGCGCCTAATTTGTGATTGTGATGCGTTCGATTGTGCTGGAATGAAGTTCGAACTGAATAAAACAAATTAAAGACGTTACCACGAAATAGATGAATAATATGAGTGAAAGTCCACCTGCGCTATCGCCGCATGTAAGCGCCTAATTTGTGATTGCGATCGCGTTCGATTGTGCTGGAAGAAGTTCGAACTGAAATAAAGCCAAATTACAGATGTACCGACGACATAGATGAATAATAATGAGTTGAAAGTCCACCCGCCGTATCCGCCGCATGTAAGCGCCTAATTTGTGATTGGATGCGTTCGATTGTGCGGTGGAAAGAAGTTCGAGACTGAAATAAGCCAAATTAAAGACGTTACCACGACATAGATGAATAATAATGAGATGCAAAGTCCACACGCCGCTATCCGCCGCATGTAAGCGCCTAATTGTCATTGTGATGCGTTCGATTGTGCTGGAAAGAAGTTCGAACTGAAATAAAGACAAATTAAAGACGTTACCA
>NW_023495052.1:0-43345 GCF_904425465.1 Colossoma macropomum | reverse complement strand
TGTTGTGAACATGTGTTTATGAACTTTTAGGTAGATTTCAGTTTTATGGAATGAGCAAAGTTGAATGAAAATGTTTATGGCTCATTGTTCTGTATGAATTCCTGTCGACACCGACCAGCTCTGTCCAGTCCATGAACTACATTTCCCAGCATCCTACAGGAGATCACATAGCGCGTACACATACTGCCTCCACCAATCACAATCCACTTCCTCACTCAAAATTACCTGATTCCTGTTTACATCTGTTCCTCGTTTCCTGTCTCTGTATAAATACCTGTTTGTCATGCTTGGTCTTGGTGAAGGAATCCTCACTTTCCTCATTCCATACATTCTTCTTTATTTATTACCTTATTGCTTCATGTGAGCAGGCAGTTATCCAAGCATTTCCCTGTTAGTTGTACCGTGTATGACTATGTATGTGACAAATAAAACTTTGAAGTATTGCCTCTGTGTACTGAGCGTTGTTTACCTGTCTGTTTTCTCCCTGTATGTACCTGAACTGTTTTATTGCACCTTGTCTTTGGACGTTCCTTTTTGGTGCTGAGTTATTATTCACTGTTTTGGCTTCTGACCCTGATTTGTTTGACTTCTCTTTCGCCCCATGTGTTGTGGACTGTTTTCACCCCATGTGTTGTGGAGTGTCTAAGGTCACACTTTCATTTTTATCCACAAGAGTCTGACTAGTTCAAATGTATATATAAAAAACAAACTCATGAACCCATTTTTGGTTCCAGTCACATTTAAAACACATCAGCAAGATAAATCACACATTAATGAGAACAAAGCTTAACACCATCCCAACAAACACTGCAACACTTCATTTTAAAGCATTCGCTTTTAAAGCATCTTTATGCACATTCCAGCTGTCTCAGCATAAAGACCATCAAACAGCCTAGCTAAAGCATCCTGCCATAGCAGACGGGTTTTTTTTCAAATTATATCTTACCTCTAATGACAGTTTAAAATCACTGCAGACAAGGATGATCAACAATTAATCAATTAGTCAAATTGGGTGCTTGCATTTTATTTTTTTTTGGGCTTTGGAAAAGGGCATTCTCTACTCTGTGGAGGTCTCAGGCCTCACTTTTACAGACCCCCCCCCCTCCCCAACACATCTGAATGAATACGTGGAGCTTCATATTCGACGTACATTGAAAGGAACACTAGCTCACTGCTAAAAAGCTGAAAACTTGACTGAGGTAATGGTGGATAGTGTAAAGGTTGCTGAGCAGTGATTGGAGGAGAAAATGAAGGGCATAATTAGATAATAGATGTAGAGAGCATCAGGATTATGATCAGCCATAAGACAATGGCAGATTAGTTCATTTTTACCACTGTACCTCTAGTAAAGTGCCTACTAGTGGCTGACTGGATGATCAGGGCCTGCAGGCAGGAGGCGACAGAGTAAGATATAAAGAAAAGAAGAAAGTCACTTTAAATGCACTCAATTGGTGTCTGACAGATACCAGGGCTCTATTTTATCTAGATGTGCTGAAAAGGGCCCACACTTTTTAATATTTAGCAATGGAGTCTTTGAGGGTGTATTTAAAGCTGCACTTTGTGTGTTTTGAGGATTTGGAGACCCCTCTGGTGGAAATATGTCATTGCTTTTCTATATTCATCTAATGACAGACCAACTCTGTGCATCACAACTACTGAACTTCATTCCACAAAGAACAGTTCACAGTTGTTTGTCTTCCTATTTGTCCAGTTTGTTTACATATTGCTGTATCTATGATCCAGAAATGGTGTCAGACATCAAGCTAAATGAATGAGAGGATGAATGCAAAGAAAGACTTGAGAAGACTGAAAGATGGCAGAGCTGTAAGCTCCACTGTTCTGTCCCAGAGCAAACTGCAGTAAAGAGTTCCTGAAGAGCGTCAGTTCAGCTCACAGCACCTACAGGATAAACACAGCACAAAACACGAGGAAATATAATGAATTTGATTCAACCTGACATGATGAATACAGTTAATTAAGAACTTATATATAAAATCTGAAAGCTGTGAGTGAGACATATAAATGATTTCTTAAGTAAGCTAGGAAGATGGGAACACATTTGTAAGGAAAAAGAAGAGCAGGAAACATCACAGCCTCCCATCAAATGCCCAGAATGATGTACAGAGATATAGATGATTCTAAAATGACTGAATAAAATTATAATAAAATAAATATCTAAAATATCTCATATTTCAAAAGCAGCCATCACAAAGATCAAGGCGGATAACAAAAACATCCTCAAATAACTTTTTTGCTGACAAAATATTTTAAATATTGTATATAATATTTAAAAGTAATATTTGTTGTCTAGTTTTAGTGAATCTGCATTGTATTGTCATTGCTATTTTATTATTATTATTGTATTGTATTGTTAGTTATTACTGTATACAAAATAACAAAAATGGTCCTGGAGTACCACTGTCCTGTATGCTGTAGTGTTCTCTCTGCTCTAACACCCTCAGCTCATCTCAGGAATGGCTTGTTAATAGTTCATTAGAGCATGGGAAACTCTAAAATGTGCAGGATGGTGGTGCTCTAGGACCAGAACTGTGAACCACTGCTCTAAGGTGTAGTATTGATATTCATAATAACACATTGATCATTAACTCACCATCACATCTACGGCACCTGCAGAATCCAAATCCAATAACCAGCAAGCAACTGCAGACCAGAGAAGTCCAAACAGCAAACCTGTTGCGTTTCTCCACAGCTACACAAAGGATATTCATATTATCATTCAGCACTAAACTTAAAGATTATTGTTCAATACGTGGCTCAATGTAATAAAATAGTGAAAAGTTTAAGGCACGTGTTGGTTTGATAGAGCAAATAAAATAAGTCTTTAGTACTGATAGATTAAATAACAGCTTAAATAATGTGCAGGAGTCATCCTACCCCAGACTGTGGTGATGTTGTGTGCTACGCTGCTATGAAGCACTACACAGCTGTAGGTGTGTTTTCCTACATCCTCCTCTGGAACTGTCACACTCTTTCTGGTCTGGTATGTGCCGTCCTCATTGGGCAGCACATCAGTGACCCCTCCATCCACAGGGTGCAGATCTGGACCGAACCAGTCCACCTGAACCGCCCGGGGGTAAAACCCCGTCACGTGACATGTTACTGTAATGGAGCCGGCCTTCTGTTTCTCAAAGATCCTGACTTCTGGAACTGGAACACAATTTAAAACTACTTCATCTTCCATAAGAATAAAAAATAAAAGAATAAATCTACAGTGAGAATTTTGGTCTCATGGTTTAGATGTCTGTCACATTAGTGAGCATAAACTATATGGCCAAAATGTGGACACCGACCATCACACCTCTATGAGTTTCTTGAACATCAAATTCCAAAACCATTCACATTAATACAGAGTTGCATCCTTACTTTGTGACCATAACAGCCTCCACTCTTCTATGATGGCTTTCCACAAAAAGTGGAAAGAGTGTTTCTGGGGGAATTTGTGCCCATTTAGTCAAAACAGCATTTGTGAGGACGAGAAGGCCTCGCTCACAATCAATGTTCCTGTACATCCCAAACATGTTCAGGGGGTTGTGTTCAGGGCTCTTCGCAGACCACTGGCATTCATCCACACCAAACTCATCACACCATGTTTTTATGGACCTTGCTTTGTACAAAGTCATGCTAAAACCCAGGGGCATTGCCTGGCTTGGGCTTCAGGGGCCATAGCCTCAAATATTTTGTAAACAGCCCCATAATTTGGCAAAGGACACTCCAAAACAATCCTACAGTGAACTGGGCAGAGCCCTGGATCTTGACATGCCCAGCTAACGTCCCTGGCCTTCCCCAAACTGTTGCCAAAAAGTTGGAAGCAGATAATTGTCTAAAATGTCTTTGTGTGCTGTAGCATTAACATTACCCTTCACTTCCTAGGTGCTTCCATTTCATAATAAAGGCAGTTACATTTGACCAGGGCAGATATAGCAGGGCAGAAATTTCACAAACTGACTTGTGGACATAGATGGCATCCTATGGCAGTGCCATGTTTACTGAGTTCTTGAGGATAACCCATTCTACTGCCAGTGTTTGTCTATGGAGAGTGCATGGCTACTTGATTGATTTTATGCATATTTTAGCAATGGGTGTGGCTGAACCACATACTTTTGGCCATATAGTGTATGCAATCATGCCAGGTTCTTGGACAGTGGATAGTCAAATCTGTGCAAGACACTATAAACTAATACTAGTGTAACTACTAAATCACATTAGAATGAAGTGGGTTAAACATTTTTGTTTTTTTCTAGATGAACAATGAGGAGATCCAGAACTGAGTACATCCATAAAAATGATCTTACCTTTTCTGAGACGAACTTTAGGAGCGTTCTTGAAGATGTTGATTCGATTCAGACACACTGTTTTATAGAAATTTGTTACGACCTGTAGATCGACTTCATCTCCGTCTCTCAGACGTTTATAATATACCGCCTGATGAACGGAAGCAACGAACGTCTTTCTGTCAATATCAAAGCTTAAGAAGTCCTTTCCATTGAATGTGTGAATTAGGGATGTCTTGTAGGTTCCGTTTGGATAGAGGTAACAGCAGCCACTGGCCTGGTACACGTTTTGGTCAGACAAGGAACCTAAAACAGTAGCAGACAGAGAGAAATACAGTTTGGGTTTGAACACTGTTTGTTATGTATCTTTCTCTGCCAGGTCTCCACTTTGCATTGGAATGCTAAGAATGGTGTTCATTCACTTTCCCACTCTGAGTTTTATACTACATATGGGAGCTCTGCTTTAAGAACAGACCGTTTAAGTTTGTTGGACATTCAAAGAACTTTTTTATTACTTTGTATGTTGCAGTTTTTCACTTTCTCCTGCTTAAGGCCTAAGTGCGAATATTAATGGCCTGTTTGTTATCCACTACTTTTACTGACTCATTCCCAGTTATTGGGAGAACAAAGTTCAGTCTTAGAAATTGGCTGCATTTTCTGCTTCTCATGATCCAAACAATCTAAAAGACATTCAGTGATGTTGAGTTCTGGACTCTGGGGTGGTCAGTCAATTGTTCGGAGAACAGCAGCAACTTTGTTTGAGCTTTTCTTTTTTATCTATTTCCTTTTCTCAGTGAGGGCTTCTTTTGAGTGGAACTTGATTTTCTTCTCTCTGTCAAAGATAAAAGCGTTTAAAAGTACTGTTTATCTGATGAGGACAGTTTTGGTGGTCTCTTGCTGCGTCTCTGTATCCAGAGAATAATTTAATTGCTCCAATGTTGCTCTTTAATTGCTAAAGAGGAATATAGAGTAGATGTCTTTTTTTTCTTTTAATTGTTTTAGGAACTGTAGTTTTGAAACTCACTACTGAAAATCACAATGTCATTTGGTATCACTGGGCTGGAAAGGGTTAATTGAGAGGCACCAACCACTGCATTCCAGCAAGGCTCATGTTGTACATTTCAGAATGATTAAACTGAAGTCACGGTACCCACTTACGCTGTTTTCATGAAGATTCTGGGATTCACCAGTGTGTTCTTATTTGGGATTTGTTCTTAGGTAAGAACAGAATCTACACACACTCAAGAGCACAAAGGTGTGAATAATTCTGCAGTTTAAGAACATCATGAATCTGACATTTCACACAGACTTTTTCATTGGAACTTTCTCAAACAAATTTATGAAAAAACTCCTATTGGTGAATGAGACCCATTATTATCATTCACAGTGTAAATAGATAAAAAACAAATTACCTGTCCTGTTGAACTGATTAATAGCCAACTCAAATCCCAGGGTAAGAAAAAGTCTGTCGCGTTCTGTCCAAAGATTTATATGGTTCCAGTGCCACTGTTCTGCAGTACTGTTGATCCAGTCAGGACGGGGCATTTTAGAGTCCATATTACTGTCATAGTAGAAGAGAGTGATGTCATTCACAGTGTCCCTCTGTATGTACTCAGGGAGGTTAAAACCACGAGAGAAAATCCCATGGGAACATATGTTTACACACTCAGTGTCTGCAGAAACACACACACACACACACACACACACACACATAAACAAAGAATTTGCGTTAATAAATATTCATGTTTATTCCTTACACATTTACTCTGTTGTTCCATTTTCACACAATGGCTTGAATTTGAAATTTTTAATCCAGATTTAAAAATCCTGTTACAGATAGTACAGAGTCTTTTATTTTTATTGTCTATATTACATCTGGAATCAAATCAATCTCAGGTTATGAAGAAAAACCAAAGGGGCTGTTTTAAGATGTTATGGGACTTTTTTGCTCATTCATTAAGTCTAGTTTTGTATTAAGTTGCAATGTCAATTATGATTCACCAGAAAAATATTTCTATCTAGGTTTAGGCTTAATCTCCATCTTAATCTCCGTCCATATGTGTTATTCAGTAAGTGCTAAAGTCCTTAGGTTTACTTATTATATATTATCAGATGTAACTTATAGAATGTCGGTGGACGTCCAAAGTGTGTTTAAAAATAGTCAGTCAGTCAGGGACATGTTATGAGCGTCAATGGACATCCAAAATCAGTTTTAAAAGTTAGTTCATTGGTGACCTATTAATAACGTTCATAGACGTCCAAAATCCGTTTTAAAAAGTCAGTTAATTCGTGACCTGTTAATAGTCTTCAGTGAGCCACCCACAGCATACAGCGTTATTGTCGGCATTGATCCAGGTGAGTAAACGTTAGCTGGCCATTTTAGGTAGACCACCTTTTGCCATATACGAGTCAGTAAGCTTACAACAAATCTGTAAATATTAGTATTATGATTTGTTTATGAATAGAGGGTATAAGTGAGCTAACCTAGCTAGGTAGTATCTTATACAACTGCTGAAGCTGTCTTGCTAAGGTTAGCTAGTGCTAGAACAGTCGTGCTAACTAGGTGAAACATAGCTAGCTGTCGGTGGTGCATGTCATTAGCTTAGATTTAAAAATTTGTCATTTCATGAAAAACATGAACTCTTTTAGAAAATGATGGCAGCAACACATCTCAAAAAATTGGGACAGGGCCGTGTCTACCATTGTGTAGCATCCCCTCTTCTTTTAACAACCATCTGTAAACGTCTGGGAAGTGAGGAGACCAATTGCTGGAATTTCGAGAGAGGAACATTGTCCCATTCTTGTCTGATCATCAGTCCTGGGTCTTCTTTGCTGGATTTTTCGTTTCATGACAGATGTTTTCCAGATGTTTTCTATTGCTGAAAGGTCTGGACTGCAGGCAGGCCAGTTCAGTACCCAGACTCTTCTTCTGTGAAGCCATGCTGCTGTGATGGACGCAGTATGTGGTGTAGCATTGTCTTGCTGAAATATGCAAGGCCTTCCCTGAAAGACTGCTGTCTGGATGGAAGCATATGTTGCCAAAAGCTGTATATTTCGTTCAGCATTAATGGTGCCTTCACAGATGTGCAAGACACCTATGCCATGTGCACTTATGCTCCCCCATACCATCATGGATGCTGGCTTTTGAACTGTGAGCTAATAACAAGCTGTGAGGTCTTTACTCTGGAGGATGCAGTGTCCATTATTTCCAAAAAGAATTTCAAATTTTGATTCATCTGACCACAGGACACTTTTCCACTTTGCCTCTGTCCATTTTAAATGAGCTTGGGCCCAGAGAAGTTGGAGGTGTTTCTGGATCCTGTTTATATACGGTTTCTTCTTTGCATGTTACAGCTTTTACTTGCATTTGTGGATTGCACGGCGAACTGTGTCCACAGACAATGATTTCTGCAAGTGTTCCTGAGCCCATGCAGGGATTTCCAGTACAGAATCATGCCTGTTTTCAATGCAGTGCCGCCTGAGGGCCCGACGATCACGAGCATCCAGAATTGATCGTTGGCCTTGTCCCTTGTTTACAGGGATTTCTCCAGATTCTCTGAATCTTTTGATGATATTATGTACTGTAGATGGTGGGATATCCAGTCTTCGCAATTTTACATTGAGGAACATTTTTCTGAAACCTTTAGAGGCAGTTTTTCGCAGTTTGGTGAACCTCTGCCCATCTTTGCTTCTGAGAGACTCTGCCTCTCTAAAATGTTCTTTTTATACCCAGTCATGTGAGTTAGTTGCAAATTGCTCTTCCAGCTGTATTTTTATTAGTACCACTTACTTTTCCATCCAACTTTTTTGGAATTGGGGTTGTAAAATTTAAACCATTTTCTACTTACCCCCGATGTAGTCATTTAGCCAAGACATAATTGGTGTCCAAATGTTGTGTCTTTACTTTAGCAATGAAGCTGTGAAGCTAACATTTCTAACAAACACTAGAAGTCAATATTCATCTAAATCATTTCTGTAAATACTTCCTGAAAACATCTTTTAACCCTCTCAAACCAAATCATATTGTGCCTTATGTCACTTTGGTGTTAATTTCAGGACCTTCTTATATTTATATATTTTTTTATTATTATTTTATATTTCTACAATTAGTGTTTATTTTTGTATGATTAGTGTTGAGTGTTTTTTTTAGTGTCTATTTAAATTCACACTTTTCCTGTTTACCGTCTATTTAATGTTATTGCTACACCATGGGGGTCTGAGAGTAACTCAATTTCAATACTCTGTATGTCCTGTACATACTGTAGTATTGAAAATAAAGCTGACTTGACTTGACTCGACTTGATCTGTGTCTTCATTAAGGTGGCACAGACTTCTCAATGTAGTTAAGAACACAGTATGACATACCATGGGCTATAAAAGTGAACAAAATGTCATCACAGAGTGAATGCTGTAGGTGACCTCTCTGTCTCAGGAGTAGGATTGCTGATCTAGAATCATTTTAATGGAATTGACAGTCATAATTACTGATCCAAGATCAGTCCTGTGCAGCCTTGGTGTTGCCTGAAATGTCCGTAGTGGTGAAGTTTTGTTCATTTCTGTAGCTCAAATTAAGTCATTCGGTGTCCTACACTACACTGACAAGTGTGCTGACTTTAATGGAGACCTAGATGCGGTTTGAGAGGGTTGAGAGAAGTTTTAGGGATGTATTTATGGAAAAACATCTGGGTTAATATTGTCTTCTAGTGTCTGAGCAACGTTACACATAACGTCAGTACTAAACTAAAGAATCATTAATTGTAGTAGTCATTTCAGTCAAATTTGATTTTGGAATTTGTAAGGCAAAAAGTCAAATAATAATACTGAGCTTCTCTGTGATGCTTCCTATGTTATATAGCTGCATTATCTACTACCCGGTTCCTTCTTTGGACTGTGCTTTATTCTTTTAACAGATAAACACTGACCAAAAAAAGAGAGAGGCTTTTCAGTTCCCAGCAGTCTAGAATAGAGTTTAGAAATCTCATGGGTCTTAGGAGAATATATTAAATTCAGAGACAGCATATAAAACTAGAGACAAGCTCAAGCCCTTTGCATTGAAAAGAACATGTCATGATAGAACTACTTCACAGTTGTTTAGACCCAGTGCCCACTGAAATAAACATTTAAAAATAACTAAAAATGGACTTCCGGTGGCGCCATGTTGCAGGAAGCAGGGTGAAAATTAGCTCTTACAAAAACCAGTTAAAACTAGCCCATTAAAACAACATTAACGACAGAAAAGAGAGACAAACTCGAGAAAGAAAGTGTAAAAAAAAGAGACATGGAGAGAAAAGGGAGAACTAACTAAAAAGACAAGTCGAATGAAGGATGTACCGACGCAGAGAAAGAAACAACGCTGGGGAAGACACATGCTGGCAGCGAGGATACGGTAATACTGGCGGAGCTACGCAAGTTAAGGCAAGAACATACATAAGCAGTTAATGACAACAAGAAGGCCCTGGCAAGACTAGAGACTAATTTGAAGGAACTTTTTGAAAGAACCGTCTCGTTAGAGCAACGAACAGTAAACATGGAGGAAAGGCTGGGAATCGCGGAAGACTGGAGTGTTAGGCTGGAAGAATCAGCCGCCTTTCTGCTTCACCAAGAGGCAAAGTTAGCCGCAAAGTGCAACGAGAGTCAAGGTTGAGTCGTAACAGCATACGGATACATGGCATCCCGGAGGGATGAGAAAAACGGTTTGTGACTGGTTGCAAATCTCAGACGACATGGATATCCGCATTGAAAGAGCACACCACTCACTGGTTCCCAAACCGAAAGAGAATACTGCCCCTCCTCGAGCAACCATTGTCCATTTTTTAGATTGTCGGGTGAAAGATTGCGTGATACAGCAAGCGTGGAAACAAAAGATAGTATATGAGGGACAGAGCATCTACCTCAATCAAGACTACACAACTGAAGTACAGAAAAAGAGAAAGCAGGTGCCGTAATAAAAAAAACTAAAGGAGAAGAACGTGAAAGCACAGTCTCCATATCCTGCATAGCTGAAGGTGTTTCTGGAATCATGGACTAAAACTTTCACTACACTATTGGAGGCTGCTCCCATGCTGAGGGACATGGGGATCTATGTTGAGGAGGACAAGACAGAAACACTACAGAAGGATATGGCACAAGGCAGTTGGACCATGGTGACAGGGCAGAAAGGCAGGAAGAAACAGCCACACACCACAGAGGTGGACTTACAAGACTCCATCGAGTGAACTATTTTCATGGGTATTATGGTAAGGATCAGAGAAAGGATTTGAATAAATAAACAGACGAATAAATGAGGGTCCTGAAACGTACTTGGACAATCAGTATCTGCCTAATATAGTACACATTGAGGATAAACAGGGCTGGTTTGAGGAACACTACTTGTATAATTCAACAGAAATATTGGTTACATGGAGTGAGATAGATACTCAGTTAGAGTAAGTGGCAACTTTACATAACAGCCGAGAAGTTGCAGTTGCAAATAGCACTACTTCCCCAGAGAGAACTCGCCACATCTCTCTGGCCTTGGGACTTTCGGGAGTCACATTGTTTTGTTATTGTATATTAGTTCTCAAGCATGTGCTTATTGTTTGTTATTGAATGGTAAATTAGACAGGCTGCCACCAGAACAGGGACCAACTACAAAAAAATCCAAAGTAGAAAGAACTAGGCCTTAAGGATTGGATTTCATCCAACCTTCATAGACTGGGTGACAATAATACATAAAAACCCAAAGTCGTGGATCAGAGTTAACGGTTGCTGCTCAGATTTTTTCTACCTCAAAAGAGGAGTCAGACAGGGAGATTGTTTGAGCCCGTTACTATTTGCTGTAAGTATTAAACCGTTGGCCGAGTCAATAAGATTAAATAAAGACATAAAGGGAATAAAAGACAAAGAACATAATTATCTTTATTCGCAGATGACATATTAACATACATAAGCGAACCGTCATCATCTGTCCCAGCCCTGTTAGACAACTTGAAGGAATATGGAGAAATATTGGGATATGTGACCAATGAAGCTAAATCAGTAGCGATGATGCTCTCAGGCAATTGTCCAGCAGAACTAGAGGGAAAAGTTCACTTTAAGTGGACTAATAAAGGATTTAGATACCTGGGCATCATCATTACGCCTGTAACATCAAAGCTATTTGAAGTGAATTATGGGAAACTGATAACTGAGATAAAGAAGGATTTGACTAGATGGGAGATTTTACCTATGATGTTAATAGGAACAATAAAAATGAATGTATTACCAAGATTATTATTTTGTTCCAATCACTACCTATTGGGATTCCTAGCTGTACTTTCAAAATATTAGACAAAATAATATCACAATTCCTATGGCAAAAGAAGAAAGCTAGAATTAAATATAAGACACTTCCTTGCCTGAAAGAGAGGGGAGGGCTAAGATTACATAATCTGAAAAATTACTATTGGGCAGCAAATCTAAGAGCTATAATTATGTGGCTAACTAAAGAGACAGATGCAGTATGGGTAGGAATGGAGCAAAGATCATGTCAGAATGTACAGTTGGAATCACTCACATTTTTGACAGAAAAGGCACAGAGGAAACTCAAAATCGGTAATAAGTGGATTACAATGAGAATATGGTCAATGGTACGAAAGAAGTTCAATCTCTCAAACTCCATCTGTAGAATCCAGATTTTTACCATCTATTATGGATGCAGGATATAATAAATGGTCAAACAAGGGTTTAATATACATTGCACCGTTGTTCAATGGACAAACCATGAAGTCATATGAACAACTTACACAGGAGTTTAATCTTTCAGCCCATGATTTTTATAAATTCTAACAACTAAGACATCCACAAACATAAGGAATGGGAGAATATTTACAAAGCACCATCCAAACTAGAGGAACTATTAATGTCATTTACAGAGAGTAAGACAAAAAAGGGATTATATAAAAATGTATAAAGCATTACAACATGAATCTAAGGATAACAACATGGAGGTCAAAGAAAAATGGGAGTTGGAAGCAAACATTATAATAACAGATGAAAGGTGGGAGGAAACGTTCAAAGCAGGGCATAAATTAACTAGTAGCCCAACATGGAGGGAATTTGACTGGAAAATAAAGGTGAGATATTTTAACACCTTCAAAATACAGCAATACATCTGAGCTGTGCTGGAGAGATTGTGGACTGGTGGGGGATTTCACACATATATTTTGGGATTGCCCAAAACTTGTAGAATTTTGGAAGAGAATTTTGTTCAAAATGAGATCAAAAAGATTCTAGGGATTACTCTTACTTTAGATCCAGCACTTTGTATGTTGGGTATACTCCCTGATAATATAACAGATGGAGACTTAACGTACTTAGTAAGAACTTTACTTTTACTAGCAAAGAAAATGATAACCACTTCCTGGTTAAAGCCACAGCCCCCCAGCATAGCACAATGGAAAGCAGGGGTAAAGAATGTCTTTATTATAATGCCACAGCTCATGAGATGGATGCTGCCATGGCCGATCACCTCAAGCATGCCCCCTGCAGAGCTTTTAACTTTGTTTTTGTTTTTTTCTTTTCTTGTTTGACTTCTCAGAAACTGAAATGAACATGATTTTGTCTTGTTATATAATTACCTTGATTTCCTTTACATTAAAACGTTGTAAATCAAAAACGAAATTCTTTCTGAATTGATGCATAGGACATGACCTTTGTCATAGTCCTGATGTAGTTCATGGTCCAGTTTTATGTTCCACAAATGAAATTAAGAATAACTGCACGTTTTCAAAAAAGTTTCCATTTAACAAAGTTTGTTTTGTTTTATGTTTACATTGGAATCAAAATTGTCAGTTAACTACAGGAAGATTCTTTGCATGGTGAAAAGGTTCTTCGGATTGACAGAGAATGTGTTGTATATGGTTCTATATAGAAAAATTGATTCTATATAGCATCAAAAAAGGTTCTTCTATCGTTACAGTGTATTAAGCATGAAATGGTTCTATATAGGATTCATGGTTCTAAATAGAACTATTCCTTTTTAAAGTGCTACTATTCCTTTTTTAAAGTGTACTAGTGGAAATTAATTTTTGATGACTTTTCAATGCCTTTTAACCCAGAAACTATGTCTGCTAGGTGACTCTGGTAGTATATTTCAATTTATTTCATTTTTTTTATATTTTTTTTCCTAAGGCCTTAGAGCACCTTAAAATGATGTTTTTACTGTGACTTTTTGGGCGTCTTTTCAACTTTCATTTTCAACCTTAACATTATGAGAACACTGCTTAGTCCACACAGGATTAAAATAAAACTGGAAGTAAATCCTACCTTCGTATGAGCCGCTATACACTCGACGAAGGAGGTGTAGAACAAAGAAAATGAGTCTGATTTTCATAGCCACTCTCTTTACATCTGCACAGTTCTGGTGTCTCGTCTGCTCGTGCTGTTTTTCCGATATTGAGAGAATGTCTTAAGTGTGCTTGTCCGAGTCTCGGGAGCGCGCACGCTCATGTGATCCGCTTTGAGGGCTGAGGTAGTAGTTTCAGTTCTTTATTGTAGTTATATAGACTAAATAAACCCCTGTGCATTTCTATCAACAACAAAGCAGCTTTAATTTACGTCTTTTCAACTTTCATTTTCAACCTTAATAAAGCGTAGTGTAAACGGCAGTCAGATACGTGATTTGAAACGTTGTTTCAACGGCGACATGTTCACAGTTTGCCTGTCAGATTCTGAAAATGAAAGTAAAAGGCTGCTATGCGTTTGATGAAGGAGCTGGAAGAGAAAGAGGAGAGTGAAGCTGCTTTTCATGGCTGCTCTCTTTACTTCTGCACCGTGTTGATAAGTCCTCTTCTTCTGTTTAAGGTTCTAGATTGTGGAGATTACCCGGTTGTGGCAGACACCCGTCCCCTGGGCGCCGATCACGAGTGCATGCATCACTGGCATTGTGCCGTGCTCCGTCCCTTTGTCTCTCTCAGGAGCGTGCGCATTTATGTCTTCCGTTTCAAGGGCAGTTAGTCCATCTTTTACTTACTTTGACCTGAACATCAGGAACTGTGAAGGAGATACTTCTTTTACAGTGGTCTTTAGGAGGGGTGCGTTTACAGCTTGTTTTTGGGACCAATATCCGCTACCTGTGTAATTTTAAGGATGTAACACCAATGTAGCCAGATTTAAGATGGGGTGCATTTCTCAGCAGGTAAAAAAGCTATGCTGTACTGATCTGTATCACCTTTCTAAATTTCCATGTGATTAGACTCAGTTACTTTATAAGCCTGGGTTTTAGATTTGGACTTTGTGAGGTATTGGTTCCCCTAGTAGAGCTGCTGAGTGTTTACGTTTGTGAATTTGCCTTCTTGTGTATTTTGACCGTGTTTTTGGACTTTTTGCCTGATCTCTTCTTTATGTTTGTCCTCTTTTCTATTTTGCCCTTTCTGAAATTTGATCCCTACCTGTTTCCTGACTACGATTATTGATAACAGTCTAACAAGTAAATCCTCATTTCTTGGTTTTACCTGCAAGCGTCTGTCTGGTTCTGTCCTGTTACTCTCTCTCTTAAGGATCTGTCACAACAACAAACAGACCAACAAACACAGCTGGTCCAATTAGTCTCCAATGTCAAGGATTTGATTTTGCAGGTACAAACTTTAGGTGTGGCTACTAACAGCGATAATGCTGTTAATATCCCCACGTCTATGGAAGTACCCAGTTTGACCTTTCCCATTACTACACCTGACAAATTTACTCATTTCTTTAACAATTCACCTTCAAGCTCAGATCAGGCTAAGATTTCTTTTTTAGTTTCTCAACTGGCAGATAAAGCACTGGACTGGCTACTGTTATCTGGCTGGAGGAAATAAAACATGTCATATGAGCGTTTTTTGAAGGACTTCTGTACTGTTTTTGATCATCCACAAAAGTGTCTATAAAACCAACATATTATTACTGGACAGATAAAATCATGTTTACATTTTTTTCAAAAGGCTATTTTTCATCACAGCATACAGTTAAAAGTGAAAAGTTAAAAGTAAAATAGGTGAGAAACTCTCCAATGTTTACAGCTCAAAGTTATACCAGAAAATTACACACATCCATACTAAAAGGGGCTTGGGGCAATTTATCAAAACAGGAATGGCACCATATGATTTTTGATAGTTTTATTTTCTATTTTTCATTAATACTTTCATAATAAGAGTGAATATGTAAAAATAAATAAACAAAGACACACAGGACTTTTCTTGCGGATGCATTTATTTTAGCTCTCCTATGAATCCTGAACACATAGTGCATTATAAATGCATTTATAAGGTGTTTTATGGCTACATAACCTCATAGTGCTGGACATACTTAAATTGGCCCTTAATGAGGTGATCAGTGTTAAGCAGTGTGTTGCTATTAAGGCTGTAAGATGAGAGGAAAGATGGAGGAGATGAATTTTTGATTTGGTTTAACAGCTTGATGGTGACGTGGTTGTGAGCTGTTCAAACAGACATCTGGGTCTGAAGCCCTGATGATCAGGCCGAGGGCAACGGCGGCAAGGAAAAACTCCCTGGCGTGAGGAAGAAACCTTGAGAGGAACCAGGACTCAACAGGGGAACCCATCCTCCTCAGGTCGACACCAGATTGTAAAGACTGTGAAAGCTTCGTCACCAGAAACGGAAAGTAGGGACAGAAATTTATAGAGTGTTAGACTGGAAGGAGGAGGGGTTTCAGGCACGGTCCTCCACCCAAATTTCACTTATTTCATAGACTTCATAAATATTTCATATTTAATTGGAAACTGTGATGTCAGGCTAGCTGGCTACAGGTGCTAGACTGTTAGCATTTAAGGCTAAAACAGTAGCAGCTCAGAGAACGTTATGTTAGCCAGTAGAGACAATCAGTAAATGACAGCTGACTTGTTTAGTATTATTGCAAACTTTAGCAATGGCTTTAAGCTAACTTTGTTAATAAAAGCCTTAAACAATTCCTGCACTGGCATTTAAAAAAAACTTCCATCACTTAAAGCCTGTAATATCCCGACATACAGGTCTATAAAGTGTTATAGCACATTACAACATAAGTGTATACAATGTTCTTTGGAAGAGATTCTGAAATGCATTATGAATCCTAAATGTTTAAAGTTACACACTCTACCTTTATAAAGTGTTATTTGTGTATTATAACTATTTAATTAACTATAATATTTGTGTGGTATTATAAGGTGTTATGTAGGCCTTACAACACAGTATAAATGCATTTACAGTACATTATGAATAGGACTCATAGGAATCGTTACCGAAAAGCTTGCAAAGTAGTGCTCAAGATGGTGGAGTCAGGCACTGGAAGGGGTTGGGCAGTGCTCTGCGGACAGCCGAGAAAATCCTGGACAGACGATTGCTGGTTTTCTTAAATGGTGTCATCAAAACCTTTGATTCTCTCTGTGAAGCTGCAAAAGATAAGATGAATCAGAATCACATCAACTGACTAAACTGTTTTCTTATGTAAATGTCCAGTTAATTCTATTACACTCTACATTCCAGTTAGAAGAATAAAAGAGCAACATTGAGAGACACAGCTTATGAAATACTGTTCACTGTGAATTAGTGAATTTGTGTGTATTGTTTCATGTACTTACACTTCTGAAGATTTCCAGAGGTGGAGGGAGACTGATGGCTGTCAGACACCAGGCCAGCAGGACACACTTTACTTGATTTCTGGATGAACAAACAAAATGTTGAAGTTTCAGAGAAAAGTCTTATATTTAACACAGTACTTTCAAATATAGACAGTCATATGATTGGTGTGTTTATTATCATTAAATGATTAATATATAAAAAGTCATTCATACCTTTAGTCTGATGCTGAAGAGAGGAGCTAATTTACCCACAATAAAACGAAATACACGCCTCTTTTTCATATCCAAAGGGTTTGGATAATAGGGACTGCTCTCACTTACTGGGCTGCAGCTGGAAGAGTAGATCTCATACTGCTGGCTGGAGATGCTGAGGTTCTCCAATGTTTCTCTACCCATTGCAGTGCCAGCAGTGCTTGAAGTTGTGGGTGATTCACAAACTGACTTGACATCCAATACAGAGACATCACGATTCCTCTCAGAGTGCTCAGACTTTACGAGCAATGACAGAGGATTCTCCATCTTGCTCTGTGAGTCTGTAAGAGCCTCAGTGAAATGGTTTTGTGCTTCAGTGAAGCCAGTTGACTTCTCTGAGTTCTGGCCTTCAAAACCTGCACTGCTTCTTTGCAGGTGTCGATCAGAGAAAGTAAATGAAGCTGATTGATCAGCTGCATGTGAAAATGCTGGGTTTAGTCTTAGCAAGTGCAGGAGCAAACTTTTCACTGAATCGTCTACAAAGACATAGACCAGCGATGAAGGAACCTGGATAGGGTCTCTCAGCAGAGAGCTCCTCACCCAGGATGTTTCCAGAACTGAGTCTGAGGAATGCTTCCAAACATGTGATGGATCTGCTGTATTTATAAGAATGTCTGTCGTCAAATTTGTTAATCTGTCTGTGTGACTTTGCAGAGTCTCATCAGAAATCAGAGGGTCCGGTTGGTTCATTTCAGAGGCTGGCCGTTGGAGAGACTGAAGCTGAGTGGCTGCTACAATTTCAGCAGCAGAATCAGGCTCCTCAAAAATGGCACCAACCTCACGGTCAGTGGATCTCTCTGGTCCAGCAGATATTAGGCCAATGGGAGTCACACTTTCCAGCTTTGCTCGTGTTTTAGGCTGATCTTGTACTGAAATCACACTTTTGTCAGATTTTTGGAGCTGGTTTAGTTGAAGTGCCAGCGTTGTCTGATGGGGCTGAGAAAAAACATTTCCCCAGCTTCTTCAAAAAGCTTGTGACAATGTCTGATGCTGTAGACTGAGCTTCAGTGTAGAAGGAAGAGGCAGCAGCAGGTGGCAGGAATACAGTTGGGCTGGAAGAGGACTGTGTGGACCCTGAGATGGAAAGTTTTTCTCCTGTTTTCAGAAGAACGTCACAAACAGTCTGTATTGCCTGACTCTGGAACTGAGCACTGAGCAGGCTCTTGAGAGAACAATGTGATGAAGTTTGATCAGGATCTACTTTAGAAACGTCTAGTTTAGGGAGTGAAATATCCTCACACTCTCCTAAATATTTATTTGATGAACTAGTCTTGGAAGTAGATCTGCTAGTCCTGACAAGTTCTCCCAAACCCTGAAATATGTCACGTATTTCCACTGAATCTTTATCTGCCACTGATGTTGGACACTCAGAAGACACTTCTGAGCGATAAAGGTGGACAATCTCACTAATAATGCTATTTGTGCATGTTACAGTGAGATCATCTAACTGGGAAACACTGTGGACTCTAGAGAGCTGCACATCAGAGGTGGGAACACTCTGTGTTGATAAAACTGTCTGGCTCTGACAGCATGTCCTGAAAAGAGACTCAGTACCAACCTCCTCATCTGTGCAGCTCACTGTGGGATCATCTGTCTGAAAATCATTGTTCACTGATGGTGCCTGTGATTTGGCTCTGTGGACAGATTTGGCCATCAAAGTCTCTGAGTCCTGTGACACATTTGATGAAGGTTCAGCTGATCTTCTTTCCTTCACAAGTTGCTTTGTTACTCTAAAGAATATCTTCAGTCTCTCCTTAATTCTATGGATCATGTAGCTCATGATGGGTCCAGAGTCTTCAGTTTCCTTCTTTTTTGAAGAGTGGCTGGCTGATGACAACATGTCCATGTTGCTTTCAATAGTGCTCACAATATCTCTAGATGTGGCGACTAGGTTGTGTTCAATCAGATCAGTTGGGAACCCTGCCTTAGTCATTGCCTCTAACATAGAGTCCAGATCCGTTTGACTGGCCAGGCTGCTGGGCATCTCAGGGGAGCTGCTGTTCCTTTCCCAAACTCCAGCACTGCTAAGTAGCACCTGACCTACAGCCCTGGTGGCCTTTGCCTGGAGATCCTCATGAGACAGCTGAGCTTTGTGCTTCTTCTTATGCCTAGAGAGACGCTCTGATTGTGAAGATGAGGTCATCTCTATGAGCTTTTCAGCAGCACTGCTGCTATCCAGGACATCAAGCACCACCATGATCACCTTCCTTGTAAGATCTTCAGTGTGTCGTCTGTCTTTGTCTTGTTCCTCTCTCAAATCAGGAGTGTCCTCGTGGTGGGAAGGCTGAGCTTTTGTTTCCAGAATGTTTAGCATCTCTTTGGCCACAAGGCTGCATGTTGTCTTCCAGTCCTTGGACCATGATGACGCTTTATAGGAGGCGACCTTGCAGATTGACCTTTGCATGGCCATTTTCACCTCACGAACAAAATCCTCAATGATGATGCATATCTGGTCAGACGGGTCCACAGCAGATCTGGATTGAGACAAAATAATCAGACAAACGCAGCAAGAAATTAGTCATTAAGAAAAGATATCAATATTAATATCACAGTCTTTATGATCTGAAACAGAGCAGTTGAGAACTTTTACATTTTAATTTAATATTGTGGAAATTCAGAAATAAGACAAGTACCATGTATTTGAATTATAGATCATCACTTGATATGAACTCATGATTAATGTCTTTAAAGAATCGTCTGTGTGTTTTATCTTAATATGACAAAATACATTTGTGTGTGTTTTAATATGTATGCTTTTCTAATGAAATGAGGATTTTAGTCTCACCTTTGAGCTGAGTGTTCTGAAGAAGGTGCAGTGTTGGTAGAAGAGCTCATGGAAGCAGACTCAGCTTTCTTGTTCAGCTTCTCTTCTGCTATCAGAACAGTTTCCATCCCAACTGCACGGATAAGAGTCGGCAGGTAACTCTGTATCGCTGATCTACAGACAGATATGACGATCTTTGTGCTCAGAGATGCAAACTGCAGCTTTGTTCCCTGAAATAATCAAAGACATGTTTCAGGATTTTCCATTTCTTACAGCACCTTCAGTCTGAACACTGTAAAAATGTGTGATCATTATCTTTTCTGTACTTACTGCATTCGGAACATCGCTGCTCAAAGTCCTCCATTCCCTGAAAATCAGTGATTGCATGATTAGTGTGTTGAATAATTTTCTCATGATCATAACAGAGAATGAACCTGAAACCCAGAGAAGAAACTTACTCATCACTCAGGCTGAAGATGATGTCCAGGATGTCTTGGAAGCATCGTAGTTTCTGTGGAGAAGGGGGCTCCTGTGGGGGCTTCCCAGCAGTTTCTTCCCCAGTGAGTTTGTTTCCTCGCTGATTCTGCATTGTCTTATGATTTACTCTAGATTTCTAGAGATCAAATAAAAGTAGCACTCAGATTATTATTAATGATAATAATAATAGTAATAATAATAATAGTGGAGTGAAGGTGTGAGGAGAGTCAGAATCAGAGGAATAGAATCACAGCCTACCTGCAGCAGCTCATCATTATTATGATCTACTGATCAGCTGTTCGGAGTGTTTATATGCGCCGATTCGCCTATTGTGACGTCACCGATTTTTACGGCAGAGTGAGAGAGAATACAGAGTCAATGTAGCTTATCCAGTATATATACAGTATAAACAGACTCATCACAAGGCAGTAATTGAGCAAAAAGTGCTGACTTAACACCTTCAGAATCTGATTTATCAAAGCGCTGAATATCTAGTGTTTCATGAATCTTTACAGTGTGGAGTTTAACCTTGACAGTGGGTGAATCCTCTGTTATTGTCTAGTACAATATTTGGAGTCAGTTCTCCAAAGATCTATGATGTTCTTTCAGGATTGTATTTCCCAAATCCAGCCTCACCACTTTCACCTCTGAACACAAAATGTCTGAAAACTGTAAACGTTCCCTTGATCCACAGATCAGCTTTCATTTTTTCTGCTTAAGATTAAATAGAATTCCAGTAAAAACTTTATTTCACAGCTTCTCTCTTTTTTAATTTAGTTACTTAATTCAAAACGTGGTAACAGATGTTTAAAGACTTCTAAGTTGTACAGAGTAACAGCAATGATAATATAATCATGATGTAATACAATATAATAGTGATGGTACTAGTAGTGTACCAGTGGCAGAACAAACCTGTATTTCATAGCAAGACTATTTTAACACCGTTATTCACTCTTGATGTCTATTGATTGATTCATGTTCTGCAACATACACAACACCAATTCCACAAAAGTTTGGACGCTGTGTAAAATGTAAATAAATGTAAATAAAATCAGAATGCAATGATTTGCAAATCTAATAAATCTTATTCACACACAGAACACAAATCAGATGTAGAAACAGTTGAGACAGGGGCAACAAAAGGCTGGAAAAGTGGTACTAATAAAATTTGCAAATATCTCACATGACTGGGTATGAATAGAGGATAGGGAGGCAGAGTCTCTCAGAAGCAAAGATGGACAGAGGTTCACCAATCTGCAAAAAACTGTGTCTAAAAATTGTGGAACAAGTTCAGAAAAATGTTCCTCAATGTAAAATTGTGAAGACTTTGGATATTCCACCATCTACAGTACATAATATCATCAAAAGGTTCAGAGAATCTGGAGAAATCCCTGAACGCAAGGGACAAGGCCAACGGTCAATATTGGATGGTATGGTATTCTGAGGCACTATCAATGCTGAACAGTATATGAAGGTTTTAGAACAACATATGCTACCATCCAGACAGCGTCTCTTTCAGGGAAGGCTTGCATATTTCAGCAAGACAATGCTAAACCACACACTGCATCCATCACAACAGCATGGCTTCACAGAAGAAGAGTCCTGGTGCTGAACTGGTCGCTTGCAGTCCAAACCTTTCACCAATAGGAAACCTTAGGCACATCATGAAACGAAAAATCCGGCAGAGAAGACCCAGGACTGTTGAGCAGCTAGAATCCTACATCAGACAAGAATGGGACAACATTCCTCTCCCAAAACTCCAGCAATTGGTCTCTTCACTTCTCAGGCGTTTACAGACTGTTGTTAAAAGAATAGGGGATGCTACACAATGGTAGACACGGCCCTGTCCCAACTTTTTTGAGATGCGTTGCTGCCATCAAGTTCAAATGAGTTGATGTTCTTCATGAAATGGTAAAATGTCTTTTTTGGAACTGGGGTTGTATATTAAGGTGGTAGGAGAGTTGCTAATCTTCTTGAATCGTTATTTATCGATCTCTTCCTTGCTACAGGAGTATAATCAACTAGCCCTGCCACATAGACCTACTCTCTTCCAGTTCATCTACTGCCAGAAATGCTGGAAGATTCTCTCCCTGGACTCTTCACTGAAAGTATTGCAGAAACGTTTTGAACACTTTCTACGTCTCTCTGACGAACATCCTGGTCCCATGATACATCTCTCTTTGGTCACCTCACCTACGTGTTTCTGCTCGCCACTGTATGACTTCCCCTCCATTCGCCTTCTTTTTTAAATGTTACGTTTCCAGTTTGCTGGCTCTCTTTTCCTTTTCACCTGGTGAATTTCATCCTCATATGAATCACTGCCAGGAACTACAATAAAACCATAAAATGACACAACAAAATTAGTAAAGTACTATAACAACACATAGGAAAATATTTTTTTCTATTATAGCAAGACTTTGTTCTGACCAATGTTTGTAGCAACAAAATGTTAAACCACTGTCACATCAGTCCTCGGTGCAGACTGGCTGTGCTGTTAAAACTTTTTTTTTTCCCCATGACAGTTTTTATGATCTTCCAAGCAGAACAAAACCACAATCAGAAAGTCCTCCTCCTGAAAACCTGATGTACTGTGATAATGTTTAGCGTGCAGTATGTTATTAAGATGCTGCCATGTATGTTTTAGGAGAAACAATTACTCTCTAAATTATCAAAGCTTTTCCATGTACACACAAAATTGGCCATATCAAGCAAATCAATCAGAGTGAGCAAATAGGAAGCTACTACAGAGATGGACATGAGACCTGAAGTCACACAGAAGACTCTGCAGAGGCGACTAAAGAAAAAACCCATGAGCTTTATCTGCCTACTGCTCATAACGGCTTGATTTTGATCTCAGAATGATGAGGATGAATTAAAATATGAAATGATTCAGTAGTTTTGTAGTATACAGGGTTGGCCTTGCAAATCACACACGCAGAAACTATAAAATAGAATAGAAAGTAGAAATGTCATGTTAAACTTGGATTTTTCACATATTGAGTATTTATTGGGTATATTAGATATATTTCTAGCAATAGCTGATTTAATGCTGCCATCTGTTGGTGAGAATATGTAATGTTGAACGTTACTGAAGATAAATGTTCACTGAGTTGTACTTCTGCTTAAAGCATTTTTATTACTATTAGATTATTTTTTATTTTATTTATTACTCCACCAGGTATTGTTATGAGAATCGGAATAGGCTTGCAAATTACTGTATCTGTAGAGGAATTTAAGAAGGAACTATGCATATATACACCGATCATGCATAACATTATG
Source organism: Colossoma macropomum (assembly GCF_904425465.1). NCBI lineage: Eukaryota > Metazoa > Chordata > Actinopteri > Characiformes > Serrasalmidae > Colossoma > Colossoma macropomum. The sequence continues at coordinate 19,707 of NW_023495052.1, read as the reverse complement.
ACCACCTCCTTGTTTCTACACTCATTGTCCATTTTATCAGCTCCACTTACTATATAGGTGCACTTTGTAGTTCTACAGTTACAGACTGTAGTCCATCTGTTTCTCTGCATACTTTGTTAGTCCCCTTTTACCCTGTTCTTCAGTGGTCAGGACCCCCATGGACCCTCACAGAGCAGGTACTATTTGGGTGGTGGATCATTCTCAGCACTGCAGTAACACTGATGTGGTGGTGGTGTGTTAGTGTGTGTTGTGCTGGTACGAGTATAGTGCACTATACCCACTATATCCAATATTACAATTTTTAACATTTGTAATATTGTAATAATACTGTTTTTCATCAATTGTTTTTAGTAAAGGTTTGATATTACTACTTGTGGTGTAAAGTATCTGAGTCTATGAAATGCACTCATACATGCCCTTATTTTTGCCAGAGACAAAGAGAGTTAGTGACCTCATAGAAAATGCAGAATCATTTACATACAGGCTAATGAAGCTGAATCGGTATCAGTAATTTGTATAAACTAGCATCAAATTACATAAGTGTAAATAGATTGATGTTACTATGAACACTAAGCATAAATAGTAACATCATGCTATTTACACTAAGTACTCAGTATCTGCCACCATTTTTTATCCAGATATTGTTCATGTGTGCTGTTGAGTTTTTTAATACTGTGACACAGTACTTATGGGAAAATGTAATATTTGAATTAAGATGCATTGAGCTTCAGTGCTCTAATCTGTTTCTCTTCAATGCTCATTCTAACATTAAACAACACTAGATCTAATCTTTAAATGCCCCTTTCTAGTTTAATTGTATTAATTTTCAATATTTCATGTATCACACTGTGCAATATAATTCAGTTCAGGAGTTTTTTTATTTTTCTTCCAGGGCGGGGCTTACTGCCTTACTGTGAGACTTCCTGCTAAAATTGCTTTCATTTTCAATCCTGTCAGTCTTGTTCTTCTTTTTGTTTTATTACTTACTGTATTAGTCATGAAAAACATGTCTGTCTTATGTCTTCTTTTACATCTTCAGCACTGTGTGGACTGGTGAGTAAAAACATCTAGGCCTGCATTTTGTAGGACTGTTTCAGATCTTATGCCCAAGATTGTTCTTACATAAGAGATCTTATTTAGAGATCTTAGAGTGGTTGAACAGCAGCTAAGCTCATACTTGCTTATAGGAATCATATGCATCAAATACTTCAGTCAGGTTTTATGTATCATCACAGTAGAGAGACTGAACCAAATGATTTATTACAACCCAATCTCTTTGATCATCTTTTTTTGTAAATATATATTTAATGAATATACAGGCCTCAGTTTTGAGAACTTCACTGTTTTCCTTGTACATGCTATGTACTTACTTCCTTGTTTCTTAGACTCCTCCTCTAAACTGATGAGCACTGAGGCACATTTTAATTCTAGTTGTCATTTTCCATCAGAAATTCTTTCCCCATAGCATCCAAAAGACTTAGTATTAATCATTAGATTTCAGACAGTCTGAATGGGACAAATTTGGGCAGGGGCGGGCCCAAAGTTTCATTACACACTTCTATAACCTAAGAATAGCTCAGCCAGTTTGCATCGGAGTCCCTGTAGTTACTGAATAGTAAGCCTTAGTATGTAATAAGCCTGGGATTTTAAAGGGTTAAAAGAATGCCCATTCCCCATGATGCATTGTCACATCTCCACAATATTATTTAGCAGGGCATCACCATTGGCATTACAATGTAGTCCAAGGCTTGACTGGATCAATGAATGGAAAACTGTCATATAATGTCATAAAATAGGCTGTGGAGTTGCTGGATTCTGATGCATTTTTTATTAAAGCCACCAATAATGTAGTAATAAATAACAGACTTTATATAGGAAGTAGGCATGAATATTTATTAGCATACCTGTTCTGTATTGCATATCAGCACCAGGCCATTATTATTTCTTTTTTACCCTCAGCAGATTCAGAGTCTCTAAGTCTGTGCGTCAATTTGGTTAAATCCAGTGGCTTTAACCTCCCTGAGTACATACACAAGAACACTCTGAACGATGTGACCATCTTCTACTACGACAGTAACATGGATTCTAAAATGCCCTGTCCTGACTGGATCAACAGCCCTGCAGGAAAACAGGAGTGGACAAATATGCAGCTTCGAGTAGACCGCATCAGACGCTTCATTACTCTGGGATTTGAGTCAGCTGTTCAGCAGTTTAACCTGACCGGTACTGCACTTCTTTAATGTACTCTCACAACCAGACATACTGCTTACATAACCAGCACAAAAGATTAAACAAGTAATGAAGCTTTTACCATATTTCACACAGGCCTAACAGTCATTAGGGAAAATAACTAGCTGACCCACTCACAGTTAGCAAGACTAGCTTGCTAGCACAGAGCAACATACCTAAAACAGTTAGCTAACTACATAAATTAATGTTACGTTCATGGTGTAACTTCATTTTATATATAATCCGGAGTGTTTTTATTCACTTTGTCTATCATTATGAAGCAAATTTATTAATTTACTGCTTACAAGGCTAGTTAAAATAGCTGCTAGCTAACTCATGAATGCATGAATGCTAACTCAGCAGAATCCATGATCAAGTGTTTCCAGAGTTTCACTCAGAGATTTTCACATGAACTACATTTACTGCTGATTTCAATACCATTTTAACAAGCCCTCATCAGCTTCTCTTGGGTAATCCTTGAGGCCATCTTAAAGCCCATTCCATTACTTTCGTTTATCAGTCTAAACACCAGCCCCTTAACAGCAGTTGCCTTTGCTGACAGCAGTAAATCATATGGAGCCACAGGCCCTGGAGTGGGGAGAGTTTCAAAGTTCATGGCATCCCAACTTTAAGATTAAGATTTTTATTTGAAGCTGAAAAAGATTCTCTGGACACAGCCAGAAATCCGGATTGCAGAAAGGTACAGATACATTAGATGCTACCACACTGGTTGTGTTTACATGCAAAAATTTTTGCCTATTCGATTGAATACAATCCGCTTACAGATTCAGACTGAGGTGTTTATGCTCACTCTGCTCAACAAGCTGATGGAAAATCTCTGTTTACATGCACACTACGAGTAATCTGATCCAAAATGACACACATGCGTAGAGCATCACCTGCCATGACAGTGAGCATCACATGAGGTCCAGTCAGAGTGAAACAAGTTTTCAGCTGGCATGCTTGTGTTTTTAATTGCATTGAAATTATGGCAGAAAAATGTGCTTCATGTGTATTAAGAAAGCGACAAGAGGAAGACGTCATACATAAGCTGTTTTAAGTTCAAAGCTTCCTCTGCAGACCAGTTTCTGTTCCTACCATGTTGAACGTTATACACTTTCACTATGACGCGACACACATGTGCAGAATGTACTTATGCATTCCAACTGGGAATGTAACCAGATGCAAGCATTTACGTTGTTATTATTCTTCTATTTAGCGGATTATTTGCAGAATTATCCACCTCGTTTAATTGGATAGAAATTGTATTCCGAATGGCTTCAATCAGACTGGTCTATTCTAAATATGATGTATACATGGACATATTCTATTCCAATTGAGCTATTAGTCAGATTATTAGGCTGCATGTAAACGTGGCTAATGTCACCATTACAGCTTCCTGCTGTGGTTTAGCTGAGCTGCTGCAGCCTGCCGCACTCCTCTCACCCCCTAAACTGTTATATACAAGGTCAAGAGGAAAATAACATTATCTGTCTGGTTAAAGTAACTGTAGGCATTGTGTCACTTTAGGGCTGGAATTATTGCTATGATTAAAATATGCAAACCCATCAGCAGTAGTGCTATCAGGTCAGGAATGCTCAATTCTGGCAAGGCCCTCACCAAGGATGCCTCCTCTCGCCACTGTTGTAACAAGACAGAATGACACAGACACTCACGGGTAAAAGTAGAATGAGAGGCTTTACTGATGAAAACACAATCCAAAATCAAAGTCAATACACAGGCATAGGGCAACAAAAAACACAGAAGCACAAACATACAGGCAAACAATCCGAAAAAGGGTCTGGCAAAAGGTAAGTCTAAAACAGGGCAAAAAGTCAGAACCAGAATAACAAACAGATATGAATGCTCAGTAGCTCTAGAAACAGAATCAGTACCTCACAAAGAACCTACCCTGCAAGCCTGGGCTTTATACTAAACTAATTAATGAGTTGCAGGTGGACCTGATCAGTACTCTGGAGAGCTAGAGCGCTGATTGGAGCATGAGAGTGAGGCAGGAGTCATGTGATCCCCCAGGGGATTCTGGGATATGGAGTCCAAATACATTGTATACATTGTAATGCTCTTATTATACTAATTGTTTACATTGTAATGCTCTTATTATACTAATACTCTTATATCGTTTTATATTTAATTGTAAAGTTGTCCCAGATGTTTTTTTCCTGTGGCGTCTATGTAGATGAAGCCAAGTGAGTTCTCTAATTAATAGAGTCTAACATTAGCCTTACATGTTAGATTATTTAACACCATAATTGTAAGAGACAGTGGAATCAACCAATATTGTGTTGATTTCCTATGTGTGGGACCAATTTAGTGAGAAATGTTCAACTGTTCATGTCACCTGGAGCAGCCAAATGTCGGTGGCAGATAGATAGATAGATAGATAGATAGATAGATAGATAGATACTTTATTGATCCCGAAGGAAATTTAGCAGCCAGTAGTAGTCACACAACATAGGACAGTAAATATTAATAAGGGTGAAAACAATATAACAGGAAGAATAAATATAAAAATCCTATCTACAGGCATATATACAAATAGAAAAATACAAAAATTTGCAATAATATCTATAACTTGAGATGAAAAAGGCAGTGCAATAATGAGGCACAGGTAACAGAATATAATGATAATACTGATTAAATATGTGCATATATTGGTACTGAAATAAAAGATGCACGATAGGGGGTGCAGAAAGTGCAATATGTACAGTAAGGTGTCCACATGTGCAGATTGATAAAATAAACCTAAGATTTAGCATGAGATAAACCTATGATTTAACATGAGATTCAGATTCAATCCTCATCTCTCCTCTTCCCTCTTCTCTCTTCTCCTCTTCTTCTGGCCCCACTGGGAAGAGTTGAAGAGCCTGATGGCCCTAGGGACAAAGGATCTCCTGAATCAGTCAGTTGAGCAGCTCTGTGACAACAACCTGCCACTAAATGTGCTCCTCTTGTCCATGATGATGGTGTGCAGTGGGTGGCCATCATCCTCCATAATGGAGAGAGATAAATAAGAGATAAATGGAAATAAGCAGAAACAAGCAATATTGATGTCATTCCCTCTGTTTTTGACATTTATGGCCCAAACTCAACGACTAGGTCTAATAGTTATGGTTCATCACTTGACACTTGACATCTTTGACACTAATTTGTAGATTAGTCTAATGTTTTATACTAATCATTCATTTGATTTTTTGATAAAAATCATACATGCAGGGCCTTTTAATACATAATAATGGGTAGACTAGGCTTTCAGCCAGTCAGTAGACATTACCCACCCCTACATATAGCCTTGCTATCTCTGAAGTAATATTCCTCTCTCTTGTCTTCCATTTTAGGCTCTTTGGCTGGCAGTAACATGTACCAGTCAACAGGCTGCTGTTACCTCTATCCAAACGGAACACACAAGTCATCATTGACTCACACATTCAATGGAAAGGACTTCTTAAGCTTTGATTTTGAAAGAAAGACATTTGTTTCTGCAGTTCCTGAAGCAGTTGTTTATAAACACCAAAGGGACAGAGATGAAGTCAATCTCCACGTCTTAACAAATGTCTTCAAAACATTGTGCTGGGAGCACATTAACATATTCAAGCGTGCTCCTAGAGTCAGCATCAAAAAAGGTCAGCTAAATGTTACTCTGTAACTACTTTGTAGCATTTATACTGTTTTCTCTTGAGTAATTAATTAATTATTAAATTGATTATATTACTACAAGATATTGCTATTTTATTTTATGGAAGGTTAAGGCATTTTTAATCATTATCCAGTTCCAGAAGTCAGGATCTTTGAGAAACAGCAGGCCGGCTCCATCACAGTCACATGTCATGTGACGGGGTTTTACCCCCGGGCAGTTCAGATAGACTGGCTCGGTCCAAATCTGCATCCTGTGGATGGAGGGGTCACTGATGTGCTGCCCAATGAGGACGGCACATACCAGACCAGAAAGAGTGTGGCAGTTCCAGAGGAGGATGTAGGAAAACACACCTACAGCTGTGTAGTGCTTCATAGCAGCGTAGCACACAACATCACCACAGTCTGGGGTAGGATGACTCCTGCACATTACGAGGAGAATTTCCTTTGTTTCATAATTTCTGCACAACTAAACTGTTAATATGTACACAAATTAAAGTGAAAAGAGTGACTTACCATCAGATTTTGATGTGAAATGCTCCATTCTAGAGAAACCAGGATCAGACTACATGAATTCGGCCCGATTTTGACACAGCTGACAATGTCCGGCCTGAATATGAGCTTTGGGAAAGGGTCTTGCAGTAATTAAGCACATAATTGAAGAATAGTGATGTTGTGCCAATGACACCCTGACTAAACTTCTAGCACGTGCTGTGAATATTTAGGTGGAACTCAGGGGGGCGAGTTCTCATGGTTTAATGGGGCGGGGGGGGGGGGGGGGGGGGGGGGGGGAGGGGGGTGCTTGCTTTAGTGATTGAAATTTGAATTTTTTGGACAACCGTACATCCTTTTTCCTAACAACAAGACATTTTCCACACATTTTTGATGCCTTGGGGTGAATATTAAGGGAATTTATGAACGGTCAAAAAACGCACACGAAGGTAAGACTATAGCCTTAGGTATTTTGGGAAATTTGGCGCATATCACATGTTCATTTTATGATGGAATTTGAATTGTTTGGACAAAATACATCATGGTCATACGTTTTCCAACACATTTGATGCCTTGGGGTGAATATTAAGGGAATTTAGGAACGGTCAAAAAACGCACACGAAGGTAAGACTATAGCCTTAGGTATTTTGGGAAATTTGGCGCAATATCACATGTTCATTTTATGATGGAATTTGAATTGTTTGGACAAAATACATCATGGTCATACATTTTCCAACACATTTTGATGCCTTGGGGTGAATATTAAGGGAATTTATGAACGGTCAAAAACGCACACGAGGTAAGACTATAGCCTTAGGTATTTTGGGAAATTTGGCGCAAATCACATGTTCATTTTATGATGGAATTTGAATTGTTTGGACAAAATACATCATGGTCATACATTTTCCAACACATTTTGATGCCTTGGGGTGAATATTAAGGGAATTATGAACGGTCAAAAAACGCACACGAAGGTAAGACTATAGCCTTAGGTATTTTGGGAAATTTGGCGCAATATCACATGTTCATTTTATGATGGAATTTGAATTTTTGGACAAAATACATCATGGTCATACATTTTCCAACACATTTTGATGCCTTGGGGTGAATATTAAGGGAATTTAGGAACGGTCAAAAAACGCACACGAAGGTAAGACTATAGCCTTAGGTATTTTGGGAAATTTGGCGCAATATCACATGTTCATTTTATGATGGAATTTGAATTGTTTGGACAAAATACATCATGGTCATACATTTTCCAACACATTTTGATGCCTTGGGGTGAATATTAAGGGAATTTAGGAACGGTCAAAAAACGCACACGAAGGTAAGACTATAGCCTTAGGTATTTGGGAAATTTGGCGCAATATCACATGTTCATTTTATGATGGAATTTGAATTGTTTGGACAAAATACATCATGGTCATACGTTTTCCAACACATTTTGATGCCTTGGGGTGAATATTAAGGGAATTTAGGAACGGTCAAAAAACGCACACGAAGGTAAGACTATAGCCTTAGGTATTTTGGGAAATTTGGCGCAATATCACATGTTCATTTTATGAGGAATTTGAATTGTTTGGACAAAATACATCATGGTCATACATTTTCCAACACATTTTGATGCCTTGGGGTGAATATTAAGGGAATTTAGGAACGGTCAAAAACGCACACGAAGGTAAGACTATAGCCTTAGGTATTTTGGGAAATTTGGCGCAATATCACATGTTCATTTTATGATGGAATTTGAATTGTTTGGACAAAATACATCATGGTCATACATTTTCCAACACATTTTGATGCCTTGGGGGTGAATATTAAGGGAATTCAGGAACGGTCAAAAAACGCACACGAAGGTAAGACTATAGCCTTAGGTATTTTGGGAAATTTTGCGCAATATCACATGTTCATTTTATGATGGAATTTGAATTGTTTGGACAAAATACATCATGGTCATACATTTTCCAACACATTTTAATGCCTTGGGGTGAATATTAAGGGAATTTAGGAACGGTCAAAAAACGCACACGAAGGTAAGACTATAGCCTTAGGTATTTTGGGAAATTTGGCGCAATATCACATGTTCATTTTATGATGGAATTTGAATTGTTTGGACAAAATACATCATGGTCATACGTTTTCCAACACATTTTGATGCCTTGGGGTGAATATTAAGGGAATTTAGGAACGGTCAAAAAACGCACACGAAGGTAAGACTATAGCCTTAGGTATTTTGGGAAATTTGGCGCAATATCACATGTTCATTTTATGATGGAATTTGAATTGTTTGGACAAAATACATCATGGTCATACGTTTTCCAACACATTTTGATGCCTTGGGGTGAATATTAAGGGAATTTAGAACGGTCAAAAAACGCACCGAAGGTAAGACTATAGCCTTAGGTATTTTGGGAAATTTGGCGAATATCAAGTTCATTTTATGATGGAATTTGAATTTTTTGGACAAAATACATCATGGTCATACTTTTCCAACACATTTTGATGCCTTGGGGTGAATATTAAGGGAATTTAGGAACGGTCAAAAAACGCACACGAAGGTAAGACTATAGCCTTAGGTATTTTGGGAAATTTGGCGCAATATCACATGTTCATTTTATGATGGAATTTGAATTGTTTGGACAAAATACATCATGGTCATACATTTTCCAACACATTTTGATGCCTTGGGGTGAATATTAAGGGAATTTAGGAACGGTCAAAAAACGCACACGAAGGTAAGACTATAGCCTTAGGTATTTTGGGAAATTTGGCGAAACATCACATGTTCATTTTATGATGGAATTTGAATTGTTTGGACAAAATACATCATGGTCATACATTTTCCAACACATTTTGATGCCTTGGGGTGAATATTAAGGGAATTTAGGAACGGTCAAAAAACGCACACGAAGGTAAGACTATAGCCTTAGGTATTTTGGGAAATTTGGCGCAATATCACATGTTCATTTTATGATGGAATTTGAATTGTTTGGACAAAATACATCATGGTCATACGTTTTCCAACACATTTTGATGCCTTGGGGTGAATATTAAGGGAATTTAGGAACGGTCAAAAAACGCACACGAAGGTAAGACTATAGCCTTAGGTATTTTGGGAAATTTGGCGAAACATCACATGTTCATTTATGATGGAATTTGAATTGTTTGGACAAAATACATCATGGTCATACGTTTTCCAACACATTTTGATGCCTTGGGGTGAATATTAAGGGAATTTAGGAACGGTCAAAAAACGCACACGAAGGTAAGACTATAGCCTTAGGTATTTTGGGAAATTTGGCGCAATATCACATGTTCATTTTATGATGGAATTTGAATTGTTTGGACAAAATACATCATGGTCATACATTTTCCAACACATTTTGATGCCTTGGGGTGAATATTAAGGGAATTTAGGAACGGTCAAAAAACGCACACGAAGGTAAGACTATAGCCTTAGGTATTTTGGGAAATTTGGCGCAATATCACATGTTCATTTTATGATGGAATTTGAATTGTTTTGGACAAAATACATCATGGTCATACATTTTCCAACACATTTTGATGCCTTGGGGTGAATATTAAGGGAATTTAGGAACGGTCAAAAAACGCACACGAAGGTAAGACTATAGCCTTAGGTATTTTGGGAAATTTGGCGCAATATCACATGTTCATTTTATGATGGAATTTGAATTGTTTGGACAAAATACATCATGGTCATACGTTTTCCAACACATTTTGATGCCTTGGGGTGAATATTAAGGGAATTTAGGAACGGTCAAAAAACGCACACGAAGGTAAGACTATAGCCTTAGGTATTTTGGGAAATTTGGCGCAATATCACATGTTCATTTTATGATGGAATTTGAATTGTTTGGACAAAATACATCATGGTCATACATTTTCCAACACATTTTGATGCCTTGGGGTGAATATTAAGGGAATTTAGGAACGGTCAAAAAACGCACACGAAGGTAAGACTATAGCCTTAGGTATTTTGGGAAATTTGGCGAAACATCAAAGGTTCATTTTATGATGGAATTTGAATTGTTTGGACAAAATACATCATGGTCATACATTTTCCAACACATTTTGATGCCTTGGGGTGAATATTAAGGGAATTTAGGAACGGTCAAAAAACGCACACGAAGGTAAGACTATAGCCTTAGGTATTTTGGGAAATTTGGCGCAATATCACATGTTCATTTTATGATGGAATTTGAATTGTTTGGACAAAATACATCATGGTCATACGTTTTCCAACACATTTTGATGCCTTGGGGTGAATATTAAGGGAATTTAGGAACGGTCAAAAAACGCACACGAAGGTAAGACTATAGCCTTAGGTATTTTGGGAAATTTGGCGCAATATCACATGTTCATTTTATGATGGAATTTGAATTGTTTGGACAAAATACATCATGGTCATACGTTTTCCAACACATTTTGATGCCTTGGGGTGAATATTAAGGGAATTTAGGAACGGTCAAAAAACGCACACGAAGGTAAGACTATAGCCTTAGGTATTTTGGGAAATTTGGCGCAATATCACATGTTCATTTTATGATGGAATTTGAATTGTTTGGACAAAATACATCATGGTCATACATTTTCCAACACATTTTGATGCCTTGGGGTGAATATTAAGGGAATTTAGGAACGGTCAAAAAACGCACACGAAGGTAAGACTATAGCCTTAGGTATTTTGGGAAATTTGGCGCAATATCACATGTTCATTTTATGATGGAATTTGAATTGTTTTGGACAAAATACATCATGGTCATACATTTTCCAACACATTTTGATGCCTTGGGGTGAATATTAAGGGAATTTAGGAACGGTCAAAAAACGCACACGAAGGTAAGACTATAGCCTTAGGTATTTTGGGAAATTTGGCGCAATATCACAGGTTCATTTTATGATGGAATTTGAATTGTTTGGACAAAATACATCATGGTCATACATTTTCCAACACATTTTGATGCCTTGGGGTGAATATTAAGGGAATTTAGGAACGGTCAAAAAACGCACACGAAGGTAAGACTATAGCCTTAGGTATTTTGGGAAATTTGGCGCAATATCACATGTTCATTTTATGATGGAATTTGAATTGTTTGGACAAAATACATCATGGTCATACATTTTCCAACACATTTTAATGCCTTGGGGTGAATATTAAGGGAATTTAGGAACGGTCAAAAAACGCACACGAAGGTAAGACTATAGCCTTAGGTATTTTGGGAAATTTGGCGCAATATCACATGTTCATTTTATGATGGAATTTGAATTGTTTGGACAAAATACATCATGGTCATACATTTTCCAACACATTTTGATGCCTTGGGGTGAATATTAAGGGAATTTAGGAACGGTCAAAAACGCACACGAAGGTAAGACTATAGCCTTAGGTATTTTGGGAAATTTGGCGCAATATCACATGTTCATTTTATGATGGAATTTGAATTGTTTGGACAAAATACATCATGGTCATACTTTTCCAACACATTTTGATGCCTTGGGGTGAATATTAAGGGAATTTAGGAACGGTCAAAAAACGCACACGAAGGTAAGACTATAGCCTTAGGTATTTTGGGAAATTTGGCGCAATATCACAGGTTCATTTTATGATGGAATTTGAATTGTTTGGACAAAATACATCATGGTCATACGTTTTCCAACACATTTTGATGCCTTGGGGTGAATATTAAGGGAATTTAGGAACGGTCAAAAAACGCACACGAAGGTAAGACTATAGCCTTAGGTATTTTGGGAAATTTGGCGCAATATCACATGTTCATTTTATGATGGAATTTGAATTGTTTGGACAAAATACATCATGGTCATACATTTTCCAACACATTTTGATGCCTTGGGGTGAATATTAAGGGAATTTAGGAACGGTCAAAAAACGCACACGAAGGTAAGACTATAGCCTTAGGTATTTTGGGAAATTTGGCGCAATATCACATGTTCATTTTATGATGGAATTTGAATTGTTTGGACAAAATACATCATGGTCATACATTTTCCAACACATTTTGATGCCTTGGGGTGAATATTAAGGGAATTTAGGAACGGTCAAAAAACGCACACGAAGGTAAGACTATAGCCTTAGGTATTTTGGGAAATTTGGCGCAATATCACATGTTCATTTTATGATGGAATTTGAATTGTTTGGACAAAATACATCATGGTCATACATTTTCCAACACATTTTGATGCCTTGGGGTGAATATTAAGGGAATTTAGGAACGGTCAAAAAACGCACACGAAGGTAAGACTATAGCCTTAGGTATTTTGGGAAATTTGGCGCAAACATCAATGTTCATTTTATGATGGAATTTGAATTGTTTGGACAAAATACATCATGGTCATACATTTTCCAACACATTTTGATGCCTTGGGGTGAATATTAAGGGAATTTAGGAACGGTCAAAAAACGCACACGAAGGTAAGACTATAGCCTTAGGTATTTTGGGAAATTTGGCGCAATATCACATGTTCATTTTATGATGGAATTTGAATTGTTTGGACAAAATACATCATGGTCATACGTTTTCCAACACATTTTGATGCCTTGGGGTGAATATTAAGGGAATTTAGGAACGGTCAAAAAACGCACACGAAGGTAAGACTATAGCCTTAGGTATTTTGGGAAATTTGGCGCAATATCACATGTTCATTTTATGATGGAATTTGAATTGTTTGGACAAAATACATCATGGTCATACATTTTCCAACACATTTTGATGCCTTGGGGTGAATATTAAGGGAATTTAGGAACGGTCAAAAAACGCACACGAAGGTAAGACTATAGCCTTAGGTATTTTGGGAAATTTGGCGCAATATCACATGTTCATTTTATGATGGAATTTGAATTGTTTGGACAAAATACATCATGGTCATACGTTTTCCAACACATTTTGATGCCTTGGGGTGAATATTAAGGGAATTTAGGAACGGTCAAAAAACGCACACGAAGGTAAGACTATAGCCTTAGGTATTTTGGGAAATTTGGCGCAATATCACATGTTCATTTTATGATGGAATTTGAATTGTTTGGACAAAATACATCATGGTCATACATTTTCCAACACATTTTGATGCCTTGGGGTGAATATTAAGGGAATTTAGGAACGGTCAAAAAACGCACACGAAGGTAAGACTATAGCCTTAGGTATTTTGGGAAATTTGGCGCAATATCACATGTTCATTTTATGATGGAATTTGAATTGTTTGGACAAAATACATCATGGTCATACATTTTCCAACACATTTTGATGCCTTGGGGTGAATATTAAGGGAATTTAGGAACGGTCAAAAAACGCACACGAAGGTAAGACTATAGCCTTAGGTATTTTGGGAAATTTGGCGCAATATCACATGTTCATTTTATGATGGAATTTGAATTGTTTGGACAAAATACATCATGGTCATACGTTTTCCAACACATTTTGATGCCTTGGGGTGAATATTAAGGGAATTTATGAACGGTCAAAAAACGCACACGAAGGTAAGACTATAGCCTTAGGTATTTTGGGAAATTTGGCGCAATATCACATGTTCATTTTATGATGGAATTTGAATTGTTTGGACAAAATACATCATGGTCATACATTTTCCAACACATTTTGATGCCTTGGGGTGAATATTAAGGGAATTTAGGAACGGTCAAAAAACGCACACGAAGGTAAGACTATAGCCTTAGGTATTTTGGGAAATTTGGCGCAATATCACATGTTCATTTTATGATGGAATTTGAATTGTTTGGACAAAATACATCATGGTCATACATTTTCCAACACATTTTGATGCCTTGGGGTGAATATTAAGGGAATTTAGGAACGGTCAAAAAACGCACACGAAGGTAAGACTATAGCCTTAGGTATTTTGGGAAATTTGGCGCAATATCACATGTTCATTTTATGATGGAATTTGAATTGTTTGGACAAAATACATCATGGTCATACGTTTTCCAACACATTTTGATGCCTTGGGGTGAATATTAAGGGAATTTAGGAACGGTCAAAAAACGCACACGAAGGTAAGACTATAGCCTTAGGTATTTTGGGAAATTTGGCGCAATATCACATGTTCATTTTATGATGGAATTTGAATTGTTTGGACAAAATACATCATGGTCATACATTTTCCAACACATTTTGATGCCTTGGGGTGAATATTAAGGGAATTTAGGAACGGTCAAAAAACGCACACGAAGGTAAGACTATAGCCTTAGGTATTTTGGGAAATTTGGCGCAATATCACATGTTCATTTTATGATGGAATTTGAATTGTTTGGACAAAATACATCATGGTCATACATTTTCCAACACATTTTGATGCCTTGGGGTGAATATTAAGGGAATTTAGGAACGGTCAAAAAACGCACACGAAGGTAAGACTATAGCCTTAGGTATTTTGGGAAATTTGGCGCAATATCACATGTTCATTTTATGATGGAATTTGAATTGTTTGGACAAAATACATCATGGTCATACGTTTTCCAACACATTTTGATGCCTTGGGGTGAATATTAAGGGAATTTAGGAACGGTCAAAAAACGCACACGAAGGTAAGACTATAGCCTTAGGTATTTTGGGAAATTTGGCGCAATATCACATGTTCATTTTATGATGGAATTTGAATTGTTTGGACAAAATACATCATGGTCATACATTTTCCAACACATTTTGATGCCTTGGGGTGAATATTAAGGGAATTTAGGAACGGTCAAAAAACGCACACGAAGGTAAGACTATAGCCTTAGGTATTTTGGGAAATTTGGCGCAATATCACATGTTCATTTTATGATGGAATTTGAATTGTTTGGACAAAATACATCATGGTCATACATTTTCCAACACATTTTGATGCCTTGGGGTGAATATTAAGGGAATTTAGGAACGGTCAAAAAACGCACACGAAGGTAAGACTATAGCCTTAGGTATTTTGGGAAATTTGGCGCAATATCACATGTTCATTTTATGATGGAATTTGAATTGTTTGGACAAAATACATCATGGTCATACATTTTCCAACACATTTTGATGCCTTGGGGTGAATATTAAGGGAATTTAGGAACGGTCAAAAAACGCACACGAAGGTAAGACTATAGCCTTAGGTATTTTGGGAAATTTGGCGCAATATCACATGTTCATTTTATGATGGAATTTGAATTGTTTGGACAAAATACATCATGGTCATACATTTTCCAACACATTTTGATGCCTTGGGGTGAATATTAAGGGAATTTAGGAACGGTCAAAAAACGCACACGAAGGTAAGACTATAGCCTTAGGTATTTTGGGAAATTTGGCGCAATATCACATGTTCATTTTATGATGGAATTTGAATTGTTTGGACAAAATACATCATGGTCATACGTTTTCCAACACATTTTGATGCCTTGGGGTGAATATTAAGGGAATTTAGGAACGGTCAAAAAACGCACACGAAGGTAAGACTATAGCCTTAGGTATTTTGGGAAATTTGGCGCAATATCACATGTTCATTTTATGATGGAATTTGAATTGTTTGGACAAAATACATCATGGTCATACATTTTCCAACACATTTTGATGCCTTGGGGTGAATATTAAGGGAATTTAGGAACGGTCAAAAAACGCACACGAAGGTAAGACTATAGCCTTAGGTATTTTGGGAAATTTGGCGCAATATCACATGTTCATTTTATGATGGAATTTGAATTGTTTGGACAAAATACATCATGGTCATACGTTTTCCAACACATTTTGATGCCTTGGGGTGAATATTAAGGGAATTTAGGAACGGTCAAAAAACGCACACGAAGGTAAGACTATAGCCTTAGGTATTTTGGGAAATTTGGCGAAACATCACATGTTCATTTTATGATGGAATTTGAATTGTTTGGACAAAATACATCATGGTCATACGTTTTCCAACACATTTTGATGCCTTGGGGTGAATATTAAGGGAATTTAGGAACGGTCAAAAAACGCACACGAAGGTAAGACTATAGCCTTAGGTATTTTGGGAAATTTGGCGAAACATCAAAGGTTCATTTTATGATGGAATTTGAATTGTTTGGACAAAATACATCATGGTCATACATTTTCCAACACATTTTGATGCCTTGGGGTGAATATTAAGGGAATTCAGGAACGGTCAAAAAACGCACACGAAGGTAAGACTATAGCCTTAGGTATTTTGGGAAATTTGGCGAAACATCACATGTTCATTTTATGATGGAATTTGAATTGTTTGGACAAAATACATCATGGTCATACGTTTTCCAACACATTTTGATGCCTTGGGGTGAATATTAAGGGAATTTAGGAACGGTCAAAAAACGCACACGAAGGTAAGACTATAGCCTTAGGTATTTTGGGAAATTTGGCGAAACATCAAAGGTTCATTTTATGATGGAATTTGAATTGTTTGGACAAAATACATCATGGTCATACATTTTCCAACACATTTTGATGCCTTGGGGTGAATATTAAGGGAATTCAGGAACGGTCAAAAAATGCACACGAAGGTAAGACTATAGCCTTAGGTATTTTGGGAAATTTGGCGCAATATCACATGTTCATTTTATGATGGAATTTGAATTGTTTGGACAAAATACATCATGGTCATACGTTTTCCAACACATTTTGATGCCTTGGGGTGAATATTAAGGGAATTTAGGAACGGTCAAAAAACGCACATGAAGGTAAGACTATAGCCTTAGGTATTTTGGGAAATTTGGCAAAACATCAAAGATTCATTTTATGATGGAATTTGAATTGTTTGGACAAAATACATCATGGTCATACATTTTCCAACACATTTTGATGCCTTGGGGTGAATATTAAGGGAATTTAGGAACGGTCAAAAAACGCACACGAAGATAAGACTATAGCCTTAGGTATTTTGGGAAATTTGGAGCAATATCACATGTTCATTTTATGATGGAATTTGAATTGTTTGGACAAAATACATCATGGTCATACGTTTTCCAACACATTTTGATGCCTTGGGGTGAATATTAAGGGAATTTAGGAACGGTCAAAAAACGCACACGAAGGTAAGACTATAGCCTTAGGTATTTTGGGAAATTTGGCGCAATATCACATGTTCATTTTATGATGGAATTTGAATTGTTTGGACAAAATACATCATGGTCATACATTTTCCAACACATTTTGATGCCTTGGGGTGAATATTAAGGGAATTTAGGAACGGTCAAAAAACGCACACGAAGGTAAGACTATAGCCTTAGGTATTTTGGGAAATTTGGCGCAATATCACATGTTCATTTTATGATGGAATTTGAATTGTTTGGACAAAATACATCATGGTCATACGTTTTCCAACACATTTTGATGCCTTGGGGTGAATATTAAGGGAATTTAGGAACGGTCAAAAAACGCACACGAAGGTAAGACTATAGCCTTAGGTATTTTGGGAAATTTGGCGCAATATCACATGTTCATTTTATGATGGAATTTGAATTGTTTGGACAAAATACATCATGGTCATACATTTTCCAACACATTTTGATGCCTTGGGGTGAATATTAAGGGAATTTAGGAACGGTCAAAAAACGCACACGAAGGTAAGACTATAGCCTTAGGTATTTTGGGAAATTTGGCGAAACATCAAAGGTTCATTTTATGATGGAATTTGAATTGTTTGGACAAAATACATCATGGTCATACATTTTCCAACACATTTTGATGCCTTGGGGTGAATATTAAGGGAATTTAGGAACGGTCAAAAAACGCACACGAAGGTAAGACTATAGCCTTATGTATTTTGGGAAATTTGGCGCAATATCACATGTTCATTTTATGATGGAATTTGAATTGTTTGGACAAAATACATCATGGTCATACATTTTCCAACACATTTTGATGCCTTGGGGTGAATATTAAGGGAATTTAGGAACGGTCAAAAAACGCACACGAAGGTAAGACTATAGCCTTAGGTATTTTGGGAAATTTGGCGCAATATCACATGTTCATTTTATGATGGAATTTGAATTGTTTGGACAAAATACATCATGGTCATACGTTTTCCAACACATTTTAATGCCTTGGGGTGAATATTAAGGGAATTTAGGAACGGTCAAAAAACGCACACGAAGGTAAGACTATAGCCTTAGGTATTTTGGGAAATTTGGCGCAATATCACATGTTCATTTTATGATGGAATTTGAATTGTTTGGACAAAATACATCATGGTCATACATTTTCCAACACATTTTAATGCCTTGGGGTGAATATTAAGGGAATTTAGGAACGGTCAAAAAACGCACACGAAGGTAAGACTATAGCCTTAGGTATTTTGGGAAATTTGGCGCAATATCACATGTTCATTTTATGATGGAATTTGAATTGTTTGGACAAAATACATCATGGTCATACGTTTTCCAACACATTTTAATGCCTTGGGGTGAATATTAAGGGAATTTAGGAACGGTCAAAAAACGCACACGAAGGTAAGACTATAGCCTTAGGTATTTTGGGAAATTTGGAGCAATATCACATGTTCATTTTATGATGGAATTTGAATTGTTTGGACAAAATACATCATGGTCATACGTTTTCCAACACATTTTGATGCCTTGGGGTGAATATTAAGGGAATTTAGGAACGGTCAAAAAACGCACACGAAGGTAAGACTATAGCCTTAGGTATTTTGGGAAATTTGGCGCAATATCACATGTTCATTTTATGATGGAATTTGAATGTTTGGACAAAATACATCATGGTCATACATTTTCCAACACATTTTGATGCCTTGGGGTGAATATTAAGGGAATTTAGGAACGGTCAAAAAACGCACACGAAGGTAAGACTATAGCCTTAGGTATTTTGGGAAATTTGGCGCAATATCACATGTTCATTTTATGATGGAATTTGAATTGTTTGGACAAAATACATCATGGTCATACGTTTTCCAACACATTTTGATGCCTTGGGGTGAATATTAAGGGAATTTATGAACGGTCAAAAAACGCACACGAAGGTAAGACTATAGCCTTAGGTATTTTGGGAAATTTGGAGCAATATCACATGTTCATTTTATGATGGAATTTGAATTGTTTGGACAAAATACATCATGGTCATACGTTTTCCAACACATTTTAATGCCTTGGGGTGAATATTAAGGGAATTCAGGAACGGTCAAAAAACGCACACGAAGGTAAGACTATAGCCTTAGGTATTTTGGGAAATTTGGCGCAATATCACATGTTCATTTTATGATGGAATTTGAATTGTTTGGACAAAATACATCATGGTCATACATTTTCCAACACATTTTGATGCCTTGGGGTGAATATTAAGGGAATTTAGGAACGGT